>NC_073691.1:165782974-166007974 GCF_029784155.1 Uranotaenia lowii | reverse complement strand
TTAGGAACCCACACCTTTTTTAATACACCAATTACCGCCCATCACTAAACGCTTCAAGAAACAACAACTATTGAAAGAATCGAAAATTTCCCGATGCAAATCTGTTCTACGAAAATAAAACTATCATTTCAAGTCGATTTTAGGTCAAATAGGTACTATCTAGTAAATAAAAATCCTCTTTGCCCTAGAAGTACAGTAATGCTTAGTTCGCTAACAGGCGTCGAATTCAACAATTTGACCGGAAACCAAAAACCAAACATTTTATTCCTGGCTATAGTTAGCATAATTAAGTGATGTTTTTTCAATGAAATGGTCGAACAATGATGCCGACACAGAACACAGGTCTTATTTTTGGAAAAAACATCCCAATTTTTTCAAAATACAAACAAAAGTGTGATTTTGGCGGTAAATGGTGTCTGGGCGGTGAATGGTGACTTGATGGTACTATAGGAAGTACGAAACAAACCCCCCGAACAATTTGCTTCTACTTATGACCCGGATGCTCGTTATGCCCTTATCCCCCCTATTATTTAAAAAAAAATACGAAAAAAGTCTTTTCAATGTTATAAAGCAGCCTCAAGCTATCGTAACATCATTACATAAACTACATAAACAGTGAGTGATTTTTTAACAGGAACAATTTTGTCAACTCCGAGAGTTGATATTTGAAGTAAAGTGCTTCTACCTTATTGAGTAACACCAAGCTGTATGATTGTATATTAGGTATTACCATATCATGCTAGAATAAATAAGAAATAAATCTGTTCGATATCTCTGTACCTATGTTATAAAATAAAAAGACATCTTTTGCTATCCAATAATAATAGATATAAACTGTTGGGCTTACCTGCTGGATTCTGGATGTTTCCAGGTTGCAGAGTTGGGTCGGAAAGTTCAAGATTTTCTTCACAGTTTATTGGCGATTACGAAAATCTGCACGAGAGAGTGCTAGCTGTCTCCTGCACCACTTTTGACGTTTCTCAGGACATGCATCAGCTAGAGATAACAGCGTTCATTCAATTTCGCGGCACTACCATGTGAGTACGTATAGCAACAACAACAGCACCATCAGCACAATAACAAAACTCGTGGGCTAACCAACACAGATGCCTGGTTGATACTTTTTTTCACTGTATCGTCATCACACAGGGTGTGAGCAAGCAATCTAGTACCACAGCTATACGAGTTGACAGTCGAGGATCCACTTTTACTTTCGACTGACGTATAAGGTTATTTTGTTTTGTTTCCGCAACCTTCGGTGACTTTCTTCGTGACCGTCTTTGGTTCACTATTTAGTGAAAATTGAAATGATTAGATTAAGGTTTTACAGAAACCCCATTCGAGTCATCAATAGCTTCAGCCATACACTGATTTCTTCGCTTTTTTGATTGCACAATTTCAAACACCAAATCCAAACAACTTCTGCAAATAATTACATAAACCACATACTGGTTTGGTCATGCTGCGTGGTGGGATATTGCCCAAGTCTACAATATATACAGTCCGCACTGTTATAAAACCAAACCGAAGAAATTCACTCTTGAATCTTGAATCAAGTAGCTGTGTCTTTGTTCTGGGCACAAAATAATCGAAATAGCACGAGGGACCTTATTTCCCTGATCTTAGTAAATCGAAGATCCTTCAACAGGCCTCTGAAGTAAACACACGCACGTTTAGAAATCAAAAAACTCACAACAAGTCACCATTCAGGAGTGCACTCTCTCGTAATGTCCATAACAGACTGAAGTCGAAAGTTGCACTTTGCTTCGCACGAAACTTTGCGGCCAGCTGGTTTGGTTGGCTACATATACGAAGAGTTTGGTTGGACCACCACCATGCAACCATTAGCCTAAACTTGCGAGAGAGTTAGCGGGCCAGTTTTTTTTTCTTCTTTCAGGCCTGTTTAGCAGCTACCCGTACATTTTTTTATCTCGATCAGCCACAGCAACCTTCAGCTGCTAGACGAATAAAAACTAGAATTTCATTCATCTTTTGTTTTATCTTCACAAACACAAAACTCAACTGCATCATATAACAAACAATACTCTAATGCTATGGTGACCAGTCTTTAAAAGGATCACCCACCAGAATCCAAAGCTATTGGCTTATTTGTTAATTTTAAAAATCACTTTTTTTGAAAAAAAAAAAATATTCCGTGAAACAAGCATTCAGAACTAAGACGAAATTTCGTCACCATTTTTACATTTTCATCATCTTTTTCTTTGTTTTATTTACAAGAAACATGTATCGTAAAATTATTGAAATTCGATCTACCTGCAGCCAGCAGAGCCAGATTGTCAGGTTACTTTTTTAGGTGCTTCTACCATATGAATCCTGAAAACAAAGATTGTGATTGCGTTCCATTTTAATTCAAGCTTCAGCTGAACATGCAGGTAATAAAATTGGATCGTACATCCTAATTCAAAAATTCAATTGACATATAGATATATACAATACATTGCCTCAAATTCAAAGTTATATTGCTAATCCTTTTGTAAAATATAAAACTTCTGGCAATATTGATGATTTTAATTTGTTGAACTGGCATTACCAGCTGAACTTAAAAAGCGCATACGCGAGAAATGTGACGTCCATCAAATTTCAAGCTCATCGAAATGAAAATAAAACCCTCACATTTTCTTTCACTTACGCACTCACACATCCAAAACTACACGTGCTAGCTCGAGTAGGCAGATTCAAATAAACCGTTTGAAATCACCACGAACTGATAATATGCAAAACTCTTTGAAAAGATTTTCTGTCAACGCCTGTGGTGTACCTTTGGCTTTTGCGAATCTGCGTCAAACGTCGCTGCACTGCTTAGCCAAGATTTTATCAACCGGACGGAGGTTACAAAAGCTGTACCTTCTGTTTGGGGTACACATCCGGTGCACCACGAGGATGGTTTCTTTTGTGTACGAAAAAAATAAAACTTGATTCTAAATATAACTTCTCCTACGACATTCTCCAAACATTTGAAAGTAAAATAGGTTTTATCTTTGTTCTGTTGATCAAAAATCGCGAAAAATATAATGGAATTCATCTAGCTTTGCAAAATAAAATCTATTTGTCACCCTTTTTTTCTTAAGCTTTTCTTATGTATGATGCTATTTTTAAATCTTCTATAATGGTACTAGCTGATCCCGTACGAACTTCGTTCCGCAGCCAATCTAAAAATGTGATAAAATAAGATTATGTTTTCCAAACTAAGAATAATATTCCTTACACTGAATAAAAGTATAGCTTTTCAGTCAGAATACTCAGTTACAGAATACAGAATACAGTATTCTTATAAAAAAGTTGGAAAACGACCACATTAACAACGTCTTTATCTCTTACAACAAATTTGATACCTGAAATCGATTGTCCGTCCCTTAAACTTCCCGGGTGGCAGTTTTCATCTAAATCTAATAAATAATAACGTCAAAATCCCAAAAAAATAGTGATTAGGTAATATGGATGATCCCTTGGCCGACTCGTTAAGCGCGTTAAGCCGACTCGCCCTGAATTAATGGAAATAAAAAAATTCAATAATTTAAGACACAAATCATTGTAGCAAGCGTTCACGCTAGAAATTATTTTTTTTTATGGCGTTTAAATAGCTCGGGGAGCTGACGCTGGAAATGAAAATCAGAATAGTTTGGAGAAGAAAATTTAAAGTTTAGAGAAGGCAGCGTAGAATAGTAAGCGATCTTGAGACGTTGGTTAAACCATCAAGCACTTCATTATATCCATGGAATATGGATAAAATGCAGTTCAAGATAATAAACCAACCCCTCCCGATACCAGTTGGAGGAAGGACAAGGGTGGGTTCGAGACTGGCCTCTACATACTCCCCAAGCATCTACATACTACGGTTTATGGGCGCCAGGGGGGTGAGGACAAGAGAGACGCCCGTGGCAATGATGTCGTCGCGACGGTATCGAACATTTCGCACATTTCGTGCACCGTCGAACTTACAATATTGTTCAAATTTCTCAGGTTTCAGTAAAAGCTCAAATTTACTCATGTAAACGTAACTTTAAAACTCTGCAAAAAACCATGGATGAGTTTTGAACCAATACAAAGCTTTTACGACCCCAGGGTTTGAGAAATGCTCCCAAAGTTCAGACTGTAGCCCCACACAACAGTTATTGTTCAGCCTCACAATCCATCGGGACGCCTTACAATCCGTCGGGACGGCTAACCATCATGACACGCGAGAATACACAGGCATCTCTCTTGTGCTCACTCCCCTGATGGGCGCATTGAAAATATTAAAAATAAAAAGGAAGGATCTCACCAAGTTACAGGACACCATCTCCAGCAGTTGATTTATGGTTAGATCCTTGGGCTGGCAACCATGTCATGCAAAAGCCAACGTCTGGGTTCCATGATGTTAGGGGATGGCTTGAAGGTTCGCTCAACGTCATCATTGGACCAAATAATTTGTCGGTAGTACTTGCCACGATACATGAAAAGAAAACAGAAAAAAAGAAAAGAGAAAAAAAAGAGAGTTTTAGTTCATATCATCTATCAATATCTAAGAAAAAGCCTAGCTTAAACTCATAATAAACCGAGATCAAATTAATAGTAGAAGTAAGCTACATTGTTCCTGTCATATCATAGAACCATACTATTTTACCAAAATATGGATGTGAGAGCCTGTTTGCTTTTTGAAGCAAGCCTATTTCAAACTAATAAAAATTCTAGCTCAAATTAATAGTAGAAGTAAGCTACCTTATTCCTATCACAACATCATCACAATCATGCGAATTCACCAAAATATGGATATAAGAGCCTATCTTACCGTTTGAGCATTGCCCTACCCTACCTGCCTCACATAGTTGAATGCATACTTTTGAATGAGATTTAAAAATTGCCAAGACTGTTTGCTTTGAACTATAATACTATCAAAACAACTCAGGTGACAGATCCGTTTCACAAACCTTAAACCACAAAATATCATTTCCATCCAATTAGCCCCCAGTGATTGAAAAAAAGCTAGATTTAAGAATAAGCCATCGTAATTCATAAACCGCAAATACACATCCACTGGAGCATTGGGGAGGAATATGGTATTTGAATATGTTAACCTACTCCTTTCTAACTTTCCAACTATTTGAATATATCTGAAGAGAAAAAAAAAAACAAACAAAAAAACTTCACCTCCGAATGATCTGAAAAATAGAAAAGAACATTAAGAAAAATAGAAAAGAACATTAAAATGACAATAAAAGGTCAAACAATCATTTCTGATCGGACCAGATTGACCATGTGATTGAGCTTTAGTTAAAAGCCGTGGGACCGGCATCTAGGGGTTCCGTTTCACTTATGGTCGGAAGTGATCCGTTGATGCCTATAACAACGCTGAATTGTGAGACTCTCACTATTCTATATTTAATGTTGTTATACGTCAAGGTATACCCATTTATATCGTGATATAAATGAGCACTCAATCACGCCCACGGATATTTGAACGGCCCCTTTTATAAACGAAACAAAAAAAACTCGCTCCTGTCTTAATGGTCTTAATATAAGGATTGGGGTACCATCGTACCATGGATAGATTTTTATGGTTTTTATGCCAACAATTAGGGATAGATTTTCGAGTTCCGTTAATATAACTTGCTAAGCGATATGAGATTTTTTGTGCACATACCTGAATTTCCTGTGCTGTTTGATCTTTCACTGAAGCGCTAACATTACATCGCCGTTCCTTACGAGCACGATACTGCTTCCGGTCGAGGATATTGCTCTTTTGCCGGAAAAAGCCGTTCATGTACTGAACCCTGAACCGTCAACTGATTCATTGCAACTTTTGCATAATTTACGGAGAAGTTAGAAGATTACTTTTATTTTGTAGAATTACACCCGGAGAAAATACAAACCTAACACTATTTAATCCGTTACCTTTTTTGTAGCCATTTTCGATGTTTGAAAATTATTTTATAGCGTTTTACACACTAATTTTGAACAAGTTACAACTTCATAATTCTTATCCTATTCATGCTATAAAATCAACTCATACACGCTCTTTTTTTTTAACTCAAAATTAAGTATGACCGAGGTTCAAAACATAGTTCGATTCTATGAACTTAAAGTTAAGTACCCTTTTTTCCTCCTTGCGATGGATCAAAACGGAGTTCGAACTGCGAACTCAAAATTGATCCCTTTTTTTCCTTCGGCGAGGGATCAAAGCTGAGTTCGACCTTATGAACTAAAAATTGAACTCTCTTTGTTGGACTGAAAACACTTAGAGCAAACGCACCAATAAGTGAGTATACGCGGCCCGGTTTTGCTCATTTCAGCGGACCGGTTTTGGGATACTCACTCTTTCGCGCACCGGGCGGTAGCATAATTATTTTTAAATTTAGCATTGCACTGAGAAAACTTTTGAAGAAAATCTTAATCTTAAATAAATACGGACCGAGTAAATTTTCGGAGTCGTCCACCAAACGGCTCTTCTTAGTTACATGATCATTTTTGGTCATAAAAAACGATGCTACGAGAAAGGAAAAAATGTTATCAAAATTCTAGGTAGAAAAAAGTCCTAAACAATATAAAATACAAAATAAATAACTCACCATCAGAACCAGCAATTGCCCTTTCTCGTTCAATTCCTGGATAAACCCGAAAAAATGTAACGAAATTGCGAATTCAACTGGTTATTCAAAAAAAAATCATCCACAATTTTAATCTCATACACATTTTTTCTTAAAATGAATATCAACAAACATCCACACGCTGCGACGTCGTTTGTTTAATTCTGCTAAAATCTTCAACTTCTTTTTCTATCCAACAATAGTTGCTGCTCCGAAAAACTGGGTCCCATTAGTTGCAAACTTATTGAGAGACCTCGTTTCGAAAGCCGAATTGGTGGGGACAGTAATGGAATGCCACCCATACGGTTGGATACAAAAATCCTGCACAGCGCACTTGTCTCGATTATTATTACTCCGAGAAAAATCCTCGAAACTTCACTCAAGGTTGTGGGAGTCAGTAAAATGTTTACTACACGGAATGCACAATCAAAATTTTCAGAAAGCAATCGTCGGATTTGAAGGGCTTTTCGGAAATATTTCATGGAATTTGCGCAGTTTTTGCGCAATAAAAAAAGTTTCCGCTTTCCTTTCGTTTGTTTAATTCTGCTTAAAACGGTAGAAATTTTTCAGTGCATGTTTGATCTCGCCCCTTTCTAGTGAGCAAATTTGGTGATTTTGTCGGTCCCGACGGCAACGGCCCTATTTTGCTCACCTTCATACTAACCCCCGGTGCGGTATGGAAGTGATTAAACTCGTGAGCATTTTCACTTTGCTCGCGATTGCTGCGGATGCCCTTAGAGCATCCGCAGCAATCGCGAGCAAAGTGAAAATGCTCACGAGTTTAATCACTTTTATACCGCACCGGGGGTTAGTATATGGGTGAGCAAAATAGGGCCGTTGCCGTCGGGACCGACAAAGTCACCAAATTTGCTCACAAGAAAGGGGCGAGAGCAAACATGCACTGAAAAATTATAGACTACTAAATGTTTATTGATGATATTCTTTATTTTACAAAATGTTGAATAAAATGCATGATAAATTCAATTTAAAATAACAAAATAGTAATGATCGCATGGTAACTTAACTGGAAATGTGCTTTGGGATTTTTGATGACTGTCTGGGTGGCACCATATGCGAATTATTTTTCTAAAGATCTCTTAACAGTTTAGAACAGTTAAGATTTCCTGAACAGTTCATAAAATACTATAACCATTTGTGAACGTATATCGATATAAGGTTTTTTGGAACTTCTTTATTCATCACTTTTTTTAGAAGAGGAAAAGGTATATTTCGAAAATGGTGCCCAAGTCACGGCCAGCACATCTCTCACTGAAACATAGGGTGGTTTTTTCTAGGGCCCGAAGGGAGTATCGATATAAGGTTGAATTTCATGATTATTCCACGTACGATATTGCACAATTTCTTAAAAATAAACAGAACGAGTTCGTAAGAATCTAATTTAAAAATTTATCAGGCAACTGTTTAAATTTTTTTTAAACTATGAAAAAAATTCAATGCATAGCATTCAATGTATCTTTTTAACCATAACACAGTGCAATATTTGAATACAATTGAAAAAATAATTTATTTTCGAATGAATAAATAACTGCCGCTTTGAATTTATTAATATGAATGATTTTTTAATTCCCTTTTTCAGTGTAACAGTTAAGACTCGCCCGCGATGCTCACCCAACTGGTGCGCGAAAGAGTGTGTATCCTAAAACCGGGCCGCTAAAATGAGCAAAACCGGGCCGCGTATACTCACTCATTGGTGCGTTTGCTCTTAGCGAGTTCAGTCCGAACCGGAACAGCAACCAACGAACACGTCGCAAAATTATGTCGTTCCGGAACAATTACCGGAAGACTATGAAGGAACTTCATAATGAAATGCATGTTCACCGTATCAGCGTAAAATTCTGTCCGTCATTGTCATCATATGATGAGCGGCTTGGAATGTCCGGAAACTTCCGGATGTTGTTTACTTCCCGTGGGAAGTAACATCCGGAAGTTTTCTTTGACCGGGACTTTCCACCGCTCTGTAATTGCAATGCAATGTACCGGAACAGCAACATCCGGGTACAACCAATTTTAATCATCATTCAATTCCCTGAAAATAAGCTACCCTCGAAAAAAAGGATAAATTCGAGTTCGGCTGCCGAACTTAGTATTGAGTATGCCTATCAGAACTTAGTTTTGCTATTGCCCAGTCAAACTCAAAGTTGAGGGAAGCCACCGAAGTGCTGTTTTGCACCAAAACTACTTAATTTTGAGTTTAAAAAAAAGAGCGTGTATATAAAAAGCCCACTTAATATTTCAAAAGGGCGAAACTATGCGTGTTGACTCGAAAAGAGAAAAGCGAGGCATTTGCTACCTTTTTTTTATAAAACCTTTTTGTTGTTTTCGATTTCAGTTTGGCAGTTTCACCTAAATATCTTAAAAATAAATCTGGTAAGGATTGATCCAAAACAAATGCTCGCAGAGATAACTTATTAGTTTTAGAAAAATAACAAAATTGACTTTGATTCAAATCATTATTTTTTTTGGAATCTCATTCCTGTTTTATTTGAATCAATTAATTATGGTTATTTTTTTAATTTTTAATTATCATGGCAACGTTTTAGATATATACGTATTTTTTCCGTGTAGGGTTACCAGCTTTTTTTAAAATTTTGGATTCAATTTCGGTGGTCGTCATAATAAAAATCATCATAAATAAATAATCTGAAAGCTTTTCGTTTCTTAAAACATATAAATTTTGTTCAAATCGTCCTGTCCGAAATCGAGTCCAAATTATTCTAATCAGTGCGCTACCAATTTACATTTGGTAGGGGTAATGGCCAGGGATGCCAGGTGTTGAGGATAAAAAATCTGGGCAATTTTGAAAAAAAGTCTGTGCGTGTCTGTGCACAAGGAAGATATCACAAATTTGGTAACAAGAGTTTTGCCGATGCGTGTGAGCGGGGGGGGGGGGGGGGGGGGGTGTATTCGGGTTATTTTCGAGTTGAGAACTATATAACTAACACTGTTTCCTACCCCGTACCATGCCAGTCTTATTTAAAAGAAAAGTTTAATGAATGATTGGTCGAATACCCATGAATACAAGCGAGATTTACAGTCTAATCTGGCACTTACGGATCAAATTCGATACATGAATATCGATTTCATCACTACATTTTGAAAGTCTGTAAAATCTGGGCACTCCAAGCAAAAATCTGGGCAAAATCTGTGTCTGACCAATATCTGGACGAAGGGTCAAAAGTCTTGGTTTTACAGACAAATCTGGGCACCTGGCAACCCAGGTAATGGTGTCTAATTTTCCCCTTTTTGACAACAGCTGTCATCGCGCAAGTCTTTCCCCATATTCCTTTTTTGCAGTTCGTGCGTGATCTCGTGCACCAAAAGACCGTAAGCGGAGGTTCAGAGCAGACAATTCCTGTTTCTTCATTTGCCGAATCAGAGTTATCCATTGGAAAATTGTCCATCGGTCGATAATAAGGGATCAAATTCAAGCAGAAAAATGTCTACTGTGGCAAGTGCTCTTTCATTGGCAGGCACGCGGTCTACTGGAGCGCCGGTTCGCACCCAAAATAGTAAGTAAAACGGAACGAGCTGCGGCTCTTTGTTATTGGAGAGGGCTAAAATGTGGAACCGTTCAGCGGAACAGCATCACATGCTAGAAAAAAGACATATTTCCCGTGTAAGCGTTTGAAAATTTTTATGAATTTCAAACGAAAATGAGCAAATATTTCAAAACTTCTCTAAACAGCAGTTAATATCAACAGTACCTGATGGATGTGCTGGAAAAAAGAGGAAAATGTTCCGAAATCGAGGGTTAGCACCCACGCAATTTTGTAACTCAAAAGATTTTGAAGAAAAATCTTAATTACCGAATTAAATTCTACGGTGATGATTTTTAACATAAAACGAATTAATGTTAGCGAATTTTAATTCTAAAGATTTTTTGGTTTAGAATGTTCTGGTTTGTTTGATTCATTTACCGCTATTTGAGGTTATGGTTCAAAAACGATGTCAGTGACTCCCGAAGGCAGCATAATAATTGGATATTTTTCATTCGTTTTAAAATACTGAAAGCTTTTAAATGTTAAGCGTTTTGATTCTGTTGAAAACTCTCATACTGTTTCCTGGTTTCGCCTTTTGAAATTTGAGTTGTGATATTAGCAAATATTAACCAGATTAGGCTGCTAAATTTCACAGAGCAACAGTATTCTTGTTGCCTTAGGGAATCGGAATTAAAAATAGTTCTATAAGTTTTCAAGGAACGAGTCCGGCTGGAATTTCAACTTTCAACCATCCTTATCGATTCTACCATGTAAAAGTTTCGTCGCAATGTTGAGTTATTGATGATTCCTTAAGCTGAACTAATAGTTAATTGTAACCGATAGGCTGCGTTAAAGTTCAGAAATTACAAAATTACAAATAAGATTTTTCACGAGAAGTGTAAATGGGCCTTTATTAGGGACGTGTTCGTAAATTGATTTTTTGGGTGATGCATCGATATTTTTGGTAGATGTCAAATCATTTTCCAATGCTTTTGCATACAGTTTGTTTAATTTACGAACGCCAGCATCGATAGAAAAAAAATCAATTTACGAATACGCCGTTATTGATAGGAGATACCCCTAAGAGCAACGTTTGTTAACGAGATTTAGATGGAGAATTGACATGTCGAGGTTTTTTAATTTATGAAATTCTTTCTAATTGTAACTGTGTTTTGAACCTCAACAAACTTTGTAATCTTACTGATAAATTGTAAAATTGTGCTTGAACGATGGACACGAAAGCCATGAAAACGGTAAAGTGTCTCTATTCTCAATAATAATTATTTCTTATAACAAATACCTTAGAGAAATTGTCAGTAATTTAACAGTTGGATCGCGTCTTCCTCCTCCTAACATAAAAGCATAATCTGCGTGTCGAATTACGGTAACTTATCACTTTCATTTCACGCTTCAGATTAAAAATAGAGTCAGTTCAGATGAATTTTGAAGATCTGTCATAGGTCCTTTTTGGCCACAAATTTACGAAAGATTACAAGGTGAAATTTTGCAAGTCGCGACACTCGCTTCGCAGAAGACCGCATAGAATTAGAAAATGAAAAAATAGTCATACGAAATTCCTTTTAACAAAATCCTATTTATTTGATATAATACTGCCAAGATGTTCGGAAAAAACACCTTATTGATTTAAAAGTTTATTATTTATCATTATAAATTAATAACTTTTTTTTTTTTCATCATAAAACTGGTTCTATATTCTATTCTAATTTATTTGTTCATAGAGGATTCCAACCATTTTGATTGTCTGTCCTCTAATTGCATAGCATGAATCCCTAGATAATCCCCATTCCTTTCCTAAAATAAGATAAATCAACAGTTAAGTCGTCGCGACAAATACAGCCCTCCTCTTACTAGCCCCAAGATAGGAAAAAATTTCCCTGCATAAAAAAAAATAAGCAAAAAGCTTATTAAATCATTTGTAATTTACAAAAAAAAATTGTAAATTAAAAAAAAATATGATCGGTTACTTATATAAATCTTTTTTTCTAATAAAACACCACTTGTCCTCGAATTCTTCTTCCCAAGTTATGGCCGCGGCTTCGATTGCCAACATCGTTAAATCTTCCCTCGGCCCGGTTGGGTTGGACAAGATGCTGGTGGATGACATCGGAGATGTGACGGTCACAAACGATGGCGCCACCATTCTGCGGCTGCTGGAAGTGGAACATCCGGCCGCCAAGGTGCTCTGTGAGCTGGCCCAGTTGCAGGACGAAGAGGTAGGCGACGGAACGACCTCGGTTGTGATCATTGCTGCCGAACTGCTGAAGAACGCCGACGAGTTGGTCAAACAGAAGATTCACCCGACGTCGATCATTGCCGGGTATAGGTTGGCCTGCAAGGAAGCTTGCAAGTACATTTCCGAACATCTGACGGCGCCGGTCGATGAACTGGGCCGGGACACGTTGATCAACGTGGCCAAGACGTCGATGAGCTCGAAAATTATCGGTGCCGATGCAGACTTTTTCGCCGCCATGGTTGTTGATGCTGCCCAGGCTGTTAAGATTACTGATCCCAGAGGTAATCCCGTGTATCCGATCAAGGCCGTCAACGTTCTGAAAGCGCACGGAAAGTCAGCTCGCGAAAGTATCTTGGTGCAAGGCTATGCCCTTAATTGTACCATCGCTTCGCAGCAGATGCCAAAGAAGATTACAAACGCCAAGATCGCCTGTTTGGACTTTTCCTTACAGAAAACCAAAATGAAGATGGGCGTCCAGGTGTTGATTACAGATCCGGAAAAGCTCGAAGGCATTCGTGCCCGTGAGCTTGACATTACCAAGGAGAAAATCGAAAAAATCTTGGCCACCGGGGTAAATGTGGTGCTGTGCAGTGGTGGCATCGATGATCTGTGCCTTAAATATTTCGTCGAAGCCGGTGCCATGGCAGTTCGACGGGTGAAGAAATCGGATCTCAAGCGCATTGCCAAGGCTACCGGTGCTGCATTCCTTACCTCGTTGACCAATCTGGATGGCGAAGAGAGTTTTGAGGCCAGCTATGTCGGTGAAGCAGCTGAAGTTGTCCAGGAGTTCATCTGCGACGATGAGTTGATCATGATCCGTGGACCGAAAGCACGGACGGCAGCTTCGATTGTGTTGCGTGGGCCCAACGATTTCTACTGTGATGAAATGGAACGGTCGATCCACGATGCGCTCTGTGTGGCCAAACGGGTGCTGGAAGGCAAAAAAGTGGTTGCTGGTGGTGGATGTGTTGAAGCTGCTTTGTCTATTTATCTAGAAAATTTCGCCACTTCTCTCAGTTCCCGGGAACAGCTGGCCATTGCCGAATTCGCTAAGTCTCTCCTGGTAATTCCGAAGACACTGGCTGTGAATGCCGCCAAGGACGCAACAGATCTGGTAGCTAAATTGCGAGCTTATCATAACTCCAGCCAGACCAAGGTCGATCACGCCCACCTTAAGTGGTGCGGACTGGATTTGATCGAAGGTGTGGTCAAGGATAACAAAAAGGCTGGTGTGCTGGAACCGGCTATGTCCAAAATCAAATCCCTCAAGTTTGCAACGGAAGCCGCTATCACGATCCTGCGTATCGACGACATGATTAAACTCAATCCAGAACAAAAACCGGACAAAAGCTATGGTGATGCGTGCGCCGCCGGTGAATTAGACGGTTAAGTCACTCTTACTCCAGTTCGATAAATTTATTCTTAAAACTAACAACTTTAAGTAAGACCTCTGTTCCATCCTAAACCAGTCGTAGTCATAAACAACTTATTCGCAGAACATGTTTTCGAACCACAAATCCATCGTCATTTCCCACGTATTGCTAATTCCTGCTACCTAACATGTTAAACTTTAAGTTTGCGTTTACGGCACCGTGTTGCTTTTATAAGAGCGTACTCAGCTTCTACAACTGTGAGAATTGAAAACAAAAAATGGCACAACCCCTAATAAAAACCACGTTTTATAACATTAAACGGAATGGTGTTTTCTGTGATCCGAAAACTAACGACGAGGGTGAGGGTATCGGTAAAAACGTTTTTTATTTTAAATTTTGATTTTATTACTCGGGGTTCAATTAGCTTGAGTTTGAACGTTATGCAGAGAAACCGCACTTTTCTATCTCAACTTTAAGAATGCCGAAAATTTTTACTTTTGACCTGCTATCTTGGAGCCTTCTGTGAGGTCATCGAGTTTGCTCTGCATATCCGGTTGTCTTTGGGCGAGCCAATCAATATCATCAGCCAGGTCGAGGGTGTTTAGCTTCTAGTTGACACCATAAATGTGAGTTATTGTTGGTGCTACGTGCGGCGGGTTCTGTTGGCCATCACTATTTGTGGCTAGGAAGAGTTCATCGAATGCTACGTTTGAGGGCTGATCTGTTCGATCTGTCAATAGCTGACCTGCTCGGTCTTTCAGCGGAATGCTGGCATAAGTCCTTGCACCACTAAGGCGACGAGAAATGTCATACAATAATTGGATAGCTCCCTTTTCGGTTAGGGAGTTTGTCTAGGCTCTCTTGTCTCGTTTATAAACCTACAAAGCTGTTTAATTGCCTTTTTCCATTCAAGCTGTTCAACAAAAAATAAAAACTGGTGATATAGACAGTCTTCCGAAAATCAATCAAAACAAACACTCAGGATGCGTTTCCTGTTGGAAACATTCAGATTGTATAATGGGATAGCGCCTCTCGCAACTGCTTCGCCTGGCTGGTATGCAATCTCGATCAGCGCTCCTATCAGCTATGCAAACCGAGTCGCATCATTCAGAATCATCGGTTTAGCAAACATCGCATATCGGAGATGAGTGAGATACAAACTGATCCATTCTGAATGTAGCTCACTCAGTATCTGCCTGAATTATATGAAATTCAAAATTATTATTTGCAGGACGAGAAAAATCAAACAGTTGTGCGGGACACCATAAATTCTCAGTAGTTTTAACGTGATGGACGACAGTTTAATAAGAGAACTTGTAAAATTTGAAAAACATGGCGAAAGTGAACATCTTTCCCTCACAAACACAACTTCAATTTGATTTTGATCATACTGATGTTAAAAAACGTTATAACAACAAATAAATTTATTAATTTGCTATATATCAAATCAAACAAAATACGCTAATGATCGGCTTCATGTATCACTCACTCACTGCCTGATCCATTCACTCCTGATCGAAGACCAACAAGATTCGCCATATGCATTGCGCATTGGTGAGATTCCAATTTAATGATGGTGCTGCACTGTTTTGACAGCAAGCATCGTACGAGGTGATCTGTATTTTAGCGATGAATTGAACGATCGATGATCGGGTAGGTCCAGTAGCCATCAATAACGAAACCCGACCGTTGTACGTTCAGGTGCGAAGTGCAATCAGAAACATTCATTGAAAATGAGTGATATTCGGAACACTGGATATAGAGTATCAAAATCTCGGTCAACCAGCAAGTCAGATTAAGCTGTTCAACGCATGCCCTTTTAACCTCTGGATTCTTCAACTGGCGGACGTTGTATCGACATCCGACTTTCTCCTCCTGCCGTTGAACACACTTAACTCTCAGTCGTATCTCACCAACCAAGGACGAGGAAACGGTCAGATGCAATGACGGTGTTCCGTCGCGGACATCAAGAAGCCATTTTCGACTTTTACAGGTCAACTTGATTTTCTGTTTAGCCATTTCGAGGTACTCGACAAGTAACCTTCTATGAATATTTAAAAGCAATAACATACATGCAAAAAAAAAAATACACTAAGTTCAAATAAGCAACGAGTGAAAAACGAGGCCAGAGATGTTTTGATTTTTTTAAGACAACATACGAACATATCTCAAAATTCTTTAGATATAGAAATGAAAAAAAAATCTAAACAAAATCCAATGGCAATTTCACAATATACGAAACAAAAAAACGCCAAATTAACTTGTAAATTGTTGGTTTCTCTTATTTTTGAACATGTACGTTTGCTTTAGTCTTTACGATTACAATCAATAGTTTTAGTTCTTTTGTTGTTTGGTTGTTCGTTTTACCGTAAGAAGTTGTTAGTTCTGCTAAGCATACAATATCATTCATAAATTTTTACGGAAAAAACTTTCAATTTGAAAGGAAATTGTTGGTATTGTGAACTGTTTGAGTTTTGAGGGTACGGTATTATGTTTGTGTTACTGTGATAAAACGATGCAAGATTAATTTCATGGGTGTTTAGATTTTGTTGAACGCCGCAATGTCCACGCTCTGCACGAAGTCTTCGATCTTCTCGATCTCCTCCTGCAGCCAGTCGACCGAAATTTTGTCGTCTTCGATAACGCAGGACAGTTGCAGCTTGTGGATACCGTAGGCTAGCGGAACCAACTTCGAGGCTCCCAGCAGCAAACCGTCGGCAGTGATCTTCCGCACCTCCAGCTCCATCTGCTTCATGTCGGTTTCGTCGTCCCACGGTTTGATGTCGAGAATTACGTTGGACTTGGCGATGAGGGCAGGTTTCTTGGACTTCTTGGCGGCGTATTCGGCCAGGCGCTTCTCGCGCAGTTCCGCTGCCGCTTTGTCCTCACCTTCCTCGTCGGAGCCGAACAGATCGACATCGTCATCCTCGTCTTCGTCGTCATCGGCAGCGGGTTTGGCAGGAGCTGACTTGGCGGCTGAGGCTGGAGCGGGGGCACCCTTCTGGCCTGATTCGAGCGATTTGATACGCGCGTTCATGTCCAGCATCAAACTGTTCAGCCCCTCGATGACGTGGCGCAGCTTCTCGTTCTCCTTCTCGACCGAGGATAGCCGATCCAGCAGCTCGGCTCCCGGGCTGGCGGCCAGGGCAGCAATTCCGTCCATCTGGCACAAGAAAAAAAACACAATGAGTAGGTTGTAATAAGATCATTCGTTTAGGTTCGAGTATAGGAAAAGCAGAATTACACGTACTCGTTCGAGCGAGTTCTTGATGTGCTGTCTGGCCTTGGATATTTCTGATGCCAGGGTGCATTGTGCCGGCAGAGAGCCCATCTACGGTTGTTTTCGTGGGTGTGGGTGAAAAACATGGAACAAAATATTAGAGAAAAAAAGAAACAACAATGAGTGAACAATTTCTCAGTATTTAGGCTACCTAGAGCAAGGAAGTGCTGAACAAAACTTAAAAAATCGCGTGTCGAACTTCGTAAGCCAGAAAAAGAAGAAAAAACGGTAATGAAGTTCTGAAACATTTTATGCACAGAAAATTTGAAGGTTGAGAACAAAATCTAAATCTACAGAACATTAACACATTGATAACAGATAAAAAACGAAGGCATTTTCTGGGAATGTGAAAACCATGCTAGCATAGAGAGCGAAGTTGAAAAGTTTGCTGTGTCTGTAACAGTAAAATCCTTTAGAGCATTGTGATAATTTTAGTTAAATTAATGGCGATAAACAATGCAAAGTTTATGGAAATCATATTAGAATTGAAAGGCAATAAAACGTTTTTTTAAAGTGCGTTGGCTTTAGTATGAAATTGTTAAGAAGAAGCTCCAAGATCTAGTACCGCACTTGTGGTTCACAGACCTTGAGTCTGATAGTACAGGAGGTGAGCCAAAACGTTCATGCCGAAAGTATACTGGAACAATCATTGAACCCAATCTTGAAAACGCATGAGTAGGTATATGAATCCATCGTCTGTAGCCAACATGTTTTCCAAACTAAAAAAATCAATACTATACACAACTATTCAAGAGAACAAATGAAACTTGGAAAAAATCATAGTGATTCTACGCAAGGAAAGCCAAAAAACAACTAAAAACAAAACAAAGAAACTTCAAAAAAATGTTTGCCCGATTCAACCGGGATTCTACAACACGGAAAAGGCATTAAAACCTTGCTCAGCTCCTCGGTAATATTGTCGCACAGTTTATGCGCTAGGTTCTCCTTCTCTTTGACATTCTTGATGTTGTTCTCCTGATGCAGCGCGGCGCTTGTTAGTAGTTTGCGGTTCACACTAGTGTTACAGCTAGGAGGAATATTAGCGACCCGAACCGGCTGCTGCTGCTCAGTTCCGGCAGAAGTTTCCTGGCCAACAACGGCGGCACCACCGGTTTTATTTTTCTTGTTCTTTTTGGCCCTCTTCTTGGCTGCCGAATCTTTGGCGGTGGAATCGTCTCCGCCAGCGTTGCTGGAAACAACTACCGGTGCCGAGAAGCCCACCGGGGGCTGTTCCGGTCCCTTGGCGCCGGGTTGCTGGGAAGCTACTACTATTGCCGAATGGGAATGCGCGGAAGAAACGGGATCGGGCGATTCGGAAGCGTCTTTCTTGTTTTTCTTGTTTCGCTTGCGATCCTTCTTTACCTTGGCCGCATCGGCGGGAGCGGCCGTTTGCGGAGCCGGGGGCGATTGTTCCTTGTTCTTGGGAGCAATAGTTGGGGCAACTGTTGCTGCTGTCGGGGTTGGAGGTTTTACTTGGGCGACAACCTGGGCTGGGGTTGACACTTTTTGTGCTGCCTTAGGGCAGATTTTTCCGTTCGATAGCTTGCAAGTTTCATTGTGGCAGAGGGATAGTGGATTAGTTAGACCGAACAGAAACGTTTCAACTTGAATATTTGCTTGTGATTATTCACTTAAAAAATATCGGATAGAACGTCGAACTATTCAAAAGATACTGAATTTACCTTAAAAACCTTATTTTGAATACTGATGATATACAAAAAAAATATACCTACCTATTATCTCTTTCTATAAGAATAGATTTCAAAAAGTAACAGCATCTTTTGGAGAATTTGTCGTTCTGAATATAGTTTTGAAAAGGTTCTCTATATCTGTTCCGTCCGAAACAGCTTGGACACCCCCAGCGCTAACTAGCAAGACGCCCGAACGAGAGAGAGAAAAATGCGAGCGACGACGAAGCATCGCTTACCGAACGAGAGAAGAAAAAACAGTTAAGTTTTAGTCCGACCACCGACGCGAGCAGTCCTTGCTGAAAATTTGTCCCGTTTCGAGAAATACAGTTTTGTAGTGTTTTGTAAATCCGCCGCGTGTTTCTCAATTCCGATCCCATACAGTCCACTGAACAATTCCGACCGTAGTTGGCCCGGTTCTAGCGCCAACATAGTGGTCCGTTCGATTCCGGATCTAGTGCCGAAAAAAGATTCCGCTTCCATTTTAGCAAGGAAAACTGCAAATCATCGCGCGTGTGGCTGTGTGCGTGTGGGCCAGAGAACATTCTTTTCGTTGCTCTTTGTCGCCCAGTGTGCTTTCCGTCTTTCGACACACACACAGAAAAAAGCAAACCGTCGCTTACATTTCGAAGTCCCGTCGCTTGTGTGTACGTGCGAAGAAGACAATCGAAACTCGTCGCATGTTTGTGCGTGTAAATCGGAAAACCGAAATTCCGTCGCGTTGTTTGTGTGAAGCGTTCAGACACTGAAGTTAAAACGCTTGTATTTTCGTCGCGAGTGAAACGACAAAATGTCTTTGTTGCATACGCCACCGGGGATCGTCCCTAGCGTAAACGAAAATAGTGAATCCGAGTTTTTCGGATACGAGGACGAAAGGAAAAGCGAATCCGAAGATCCAAAGCTGGTTGCACTTTACCGCCAATGTGAACAGGTGCATAAGAAGATCGTGAGAGTGCAAAATTCCTTAAGTGCTGCTGAATATAAAGTGCCCCATGCGCAGCTGAAGACCTACCGAAGAAATTTGGATGCCGCATACACGGAGTATAGTGGCTTCCATAGCAAGGTGATGGAGCTAGTGCCCGAAGAAGAATTGGAACGTGCCGAAACAGTGTACACAAAATTCGAAGAGTGCTTCAATCTGGTGTTCGCTGCAGTCGAAGAGCTTATCATGGAGCATGATGCCACCCCCGCCAGTGCCCGAATGGCGCAACCTCAAGTTGTCGTGCAGCAGCAGCCACTCAAGGTACCGATACCAACCTTCGATGGTGAATACTCGAACTGGCCGAAGTTCAAAGCGATTTTCCAAGACTTAATGGAGAAATCGAACGATTCCGACGCGGTAAAACTCTATCACCTTGACAAGGCGCTCGTTCAGAGTGCTGCTGGAGCCCTGGATGCAAAGGTGATCACCGAAGGTAACTATGAGCAGGCGTGGAACATATTAACTGACCGATACGAAAACAAAAGGGTCATTGTCGAGAGTCATATTCGTGGCTTGCTCACCCTGCAAAAAATGAGTTCCGAAACCCACAAAGAGCTGCGACGACTGCTGGATGAATCCACTCGTCATGTAGAGAGCCTAAAATACCTGAAGCAAGAATTCACGGGTGTTTCCGAAGTGATGGTAGTGTACCTTGTGACCAGTGCGCTTGACCGAAATACAAGAAAGGCTTGGGAATCCCACCAGAAGCGAGGAGAACTCCCGAAATACGAACCGACGATTACCTTCCTCAAAAGCCGCTGCCAAATCCTCGAAAATTGTGAAGCAAGTTATCCAACAAGTTCTCAAATTCTCAAGCAAAAGCCGCAACCAATTACCGCCAAGTATCCAGCTCTCAAAGTTCATGCTGCCTCAACTAGTTCCACGCCGAAAGAATGTTGCGAGTTTTGCCAAGGTCCGCACATGAACTTCCAGTGCAACATCCTCAGCAGCTTGGATTTCGAAAAGAGGATGGAGAAGGTAAAGGCCAGTGGGGTGTGCTTTAACTGTCTGAGAAAAGGTCACAGCTCTCGGGACTGCCAATCGAAGAAAACCTGTCGGAAATGTGGGAAGCGCCATCACACTCAGCTCCATAACGAATCAACGAAGAGCTTTGAGGCAGCAAGCAGCAGCGCACCCACACCGCATCCCGAGGAGCTCAAGGAGAAGCAGGAGCAAACTACGGCCACAGCTTGGTTCACACACCACATCCAATCATCGAAAACAGTTTTCCTGTTGACCGCCATGGTTAACACCGTAGATGTCCGAAACCAGCTTCAACCATGCCGTATCCTGCTTGATTGTGGGTCTCAAGTAAATTTCGTCAGAGAAGAGTTCGCCCAACGATTAGGATTGCGCTTGCAACAGGTGACAGTGCCCATCCGAGGAATTAATGGCGTCAAAACATTGGCTCGAAGCAAAGTGGTGATTCAACTCCAATCACGATGCACCGACTTCAAGAAATCCATCGAGTGCCTCGTGACTCCGACCGTGACAGGTGAAATACCATCCTCGAATATCCAAGTGACCAACTGGAACATTCCCGTTGGAGTGCAACTAGCCGACCCGGAGTTCCACAAACCTGGAAAGATCGATGTGCTTGTGGGTGCCGAACTATTCTTTCAACTAATGCGACCAGGATGCATTAAGTTGGCCGACGATCTTCCAGAACTCCGAGAAACGAAACTAGGGTGGATAGTTTCTGGCGTTCTCAACGAACCTCTGACGAACCAAGCAAACCTCTGCTATTCCCACGCAGCTTCGCTAGACAATGCTGAAGAATCGATCTGTCGTTTTTGGGAACTCGAAGAGATTCCTGCAGACACCAACGTCACGACAGAACACGAAGAATGTGAAGCTCATTTCCGCTCGACGTACCGACGAAACAACGAAGGCCGATTCGTTGTTAAATTGCCATTTCGTTTGAACAAGGATCAACTCTCCGACAACCGAGCATTAGCCTACACCCGCTACATGATGCTTGAGCAGCGCTTAAACAAAAATCCCGAGCTGAAAGATCAATACGTCCAATTCATTTGTGAGTATGAGAAGCTTAAGCACTGCAAAGAAGTGAATGAGAAAGATGACCCTCCGAACCACCCACGATATTACATGCCTCACCACGCCGTGCTTCGACCCAGTAGTACATCGACCAAATGCCGAGTTGTGTTTGATGCAAGCGCCAAAATGTCACCGAAAGCCCTGTCACTCAACGATGTACTGCAAGTGGGAGGAACCATTCAAGACGACCTTTTCTCGATAATGCTCCGATTCCGCAAGCACAAGTTCGCCTTTACAGCGGACATAGCGAAGATGTACCGCCAGGTGCAAGTGGATCCAAGTGATACCAGTTTCCAGCGAATATTTTGGAGGGAGAATCCAGGAGATCGACTGCGTGTGTTGGAGTTGACGACAGTGACCTACGGAACAGGATCAGCTCCGTTCCAAGCCGTCCGATGTGTGAAGCAGTTAGCCGAAGACGAAGCAGCAGAGTTCCCGATTGGTGCACGAATAGCAAAGGAAGATTTCTATGTGGATGATGTGCTTTCCGGTGCCGACACTCTATCCGAGGCTGAAGAGTCATTCAAACAATTGACGAAGATGTTAGCCAGAGGAGGCTTTCCAGTGCATAAGTGGTGCTCAAATTCCAAAGAGCTGTTGAACGTTATCCCGAAAGACTCTCAAGAACAAGATGTGTGCCTCGAAGAGTGTCGCCCGAACAGTGTTATAAAAGTGTTGGGCATAAAATGGAGCCCCAGAGAAGATGAGTTGCTGATCGCCGAACCAAAGTGTGAAATAAGTGAGTGTTTAACAAAACGATCAATCTACTCCAACATCGCCAAAATCTACGACCCCCTTGGGTTGATCGCACCTGTAACAGTCGTGGCGAAGTTGCTGGTACAGAACCTGTGGAAGGCCAAGGTTGATTGGGATCAACCCATCGAAGACGAAACCATCCGAAACCGCTGGCTGCAACTGGCTAGTTCCTTGCCGACCCTCAACAGTTTGACCATCCCGAGAAGAGTTACGTTCGACGAAGCCACATCGTACGAAGTGCAAGGTTTCGCCGATGCATCGATGATAGCCTACGGTGCAAATGTCTATTTGCGCAGCCTGCTTCCAGACGGTACCGCCAAGATGAGACTCCTTGCCAGCAAATCCAAGATCGCTCCTCTAAAGGACATCACCATCCCACGAAAGGAGTTGTGTGCAGCTTTATTGTTGGCTCGTCTCATCCCCAAGATCCTACCCGCTCTCAAAATGCAAATCGACAAGGTTCACCTACGCTCTGACAGCCAAATCTTCCTAGCGTGGATGAAACGACCGCCAGAACGCCTCGAAAGTTTCGTCCGCAACCGCATCACCAAGATCCAAGAGCTTACTGCGGGTTATGAGTGGTCTTACGTGCCTTCCAAGGAAAATCCAGCCGATGTTGTGTCCCGTGGCCAGCTACCAGACGACTTGTGCTCCAACAGTCTATGGTGGCATGGGCCAGAGTTTTTGAGCCTCGCTGAAACCGCAACTTACGAAGTCGAAGACATCCCGTCAGACCAATTACCTGAGTACAAACTTGTGGTAGTTTCCGCTCCAGCCGTTAGTATGGACGACTTCGCATTATTCTCAAGACACAGCAGCTTCCGAAAAATCCAGCGTATCGTTGCGTACATGCACAGGTTCGTGAACAACCATCGCAGGAATAAAGCAGGTACCGAACTAGTTCTGTCGCCGTACCCCACTATCTCCGAGCTACGCCAAGCCACCCGATCCATCATCTGGTTGGCGCAGCACACAGAACTAGCCGATGACATCCGGAAATTGAAATCCGACGAACCTTGCCGCCGAATTGGGAACCTTCACCCAATTTTAGTTGATGACCTACTCCGAGTTGGAGGCCGAATCCAACGTTCCAACTTACCGTTTGCAACCAAACATCCGATCCTTTTGCCGAACCATAGCCCAATTACGAAAATGTTAATCCGTTCGCTGCACGAAGAACACCTGCACACCGGACAGGCTGGTGTGCTGGCAGCTATCCGCCAAAGATACTGGTTGTTAAACGCCAAGTCAACCGTTAGACAGGTCATCCGATCATGCGTCCAATGCTTCCGAACGAATCCGACGACGCCTTCACAGCTAATGGGGAATTTGCCTGAGCAACGAGTAATTCCATCGCCCCCATTTTCTATCACCGGTGTGGATTACGCCGGCCCGCTGTGGATCAAGGAGGGAAGACGTCGACCGACATTGACGAAAGCATACGTTGCAGTATTTGTGTGCATGGCAACCAAAGCTGTGCATCTAGAGGCAGTATCCGATTTGTCCACAGATGCCTTTCTGGCCGCACTGGATCGATTCATCGGTCGCCGCGGCATGGTGCAACAAATTCATTCCGACTGTGGGACAAATTTCCGAGGTGCAAGTAGCGAATTCGACCGACTCTACAAGCTATTCCAAGACGAAGTTTTCCTGAAGAAAATCCAACTTTTCGCTCAACCCAAAGAGATAGAGTGGCATTTCATCCCTGCGAATGCCCCGGAGTTCGGCGGACTGTGGGAAGCCGCAGTCAAGTGCATGAAGACGCACCTAACGCGCATCGCTGGTAACGCCAAATTGACGTTTGAGGAACTTGCCACCATACTCACGTCAATCGAGGCAGTGCTTAACTCGAGGCCATTGTACACCGTCCTGAACGACCCAGAAGCTCCCGAAGTTGTCACCCCCTCACACTACCTCATCGGTCGCCCTCTTACTGCTTTGCCGGAACCGTCGTTAGAGGATGTCAACGCTGGCCGATTGAGTCGATGGCAGCACCTCAAGCAAATGAGAGATCACTTCTGGCGAGCGTGGTCCAACGAGTACCTGATCAGCCTGCAGCCACGCAAGAAGAATATCAAGCAAATGCCAAATATTCGCCCTGGAATGATAGTCTTGTTGAAGGACAGGAACCAACCGCCGCTTCAATGGAAACGAGCCCGAATCACCCAAGTCTACCCTGGTCCAGATGGCCTGGTCCGTGCCATAGATGTCACTTGTGGCAACTCTGTCTACCGGCGAGCAATTAACAAGGTCTCGGTGCTCCCAATTGAAGACAACAATCAACACTCAAGAGGATATGATGCGGCTCCGCCCATCCCGGGGGGAGTATGTTCCGTCCGAAACAGCTTGGACACCCCCAGCGCTAACTAGCAAGACGCCCGAACGAGAGAGAGAAAAATGCGAGCGACGACGAAGCATCGCTTACCGAACGAGAGAAGAAAAAACAGTTAAGTTTTAGTCCGACCACCGACGCGAGCAGTCCTTGCTGAAAATTTGTCCCGTTTCGAGAAATACAGTTTTGTAGTGTTTTGTAAATCCGCCGCGTGTTTCTCAATTCCGATCCCATACAGTCCACTGAACAATTCCGACCGTAGTTGGCCCGGTTCTAGCGCCAACAATATCGAAATTCCAATACGTATGAAAATTAATTTTGATTGGGCAGTGGCAACAAGCTTAGCTTGATTGTTGGATAATTAGGTCGGGTGCTGAAAAAATCCAGTTTTGCAACGAGTTGCATACAGAATTTTATGCAAATTCGGAAAATTGTATATAGTGAATCTATTAATCAATCTATTACAAGAAGCACATCTCAAGACATAACCGAATGTGGATGATTATCCAGTTATGTACTGAAAAGTTGATTTTTTAGCACTGTTTGCAAAAAAAAAACGATCAGTTATAAATTGAAGGTTTGAATTGGTTCTGACATTCTATCCGATTTTAATATTTTTGTTGCAATCAACATAAAAATTAGTAGACCATTAGGTATTTAGTTAGAAAGTAGTAATTTTGGTCCTTTTATATAGCACTTACCTGCGCTAGATACTCGTAGTACTTCTTTTCGGCACCGTCATGGATGGCCTTTTCGGACCAAAGTTTTTCGTACGCCAGCGAAGAAGCCATTTTCCTGCTTGTTTTCCTCTCGTTGAATGTCACTCCTGCGGAAATCGAAACAGAGCAAGATGTGAAACGAGATTTTTAAATATTTTTCTTAATGCTTTTTGCGCAACAAAAGAAAGTTATTTTTGGGAAGCGTGTTTTTTTCTTCGATTTTTGACCTTGGGAGATTCCTTTCTAGAGAAGATGCTGCTGAATATCCCTAATTTTGTTTTCCTTCTACCAGTCAGTTTTGAAAAAAAAGAAAGGAAAAAAAACGCATCTTTAACGATTCCGGATTCCCGGTGAGGTCAATCAACTTTCGAACAACTCAGTACAGCGGAAGTTATCGTAAATATCCCCCATAACTGAGATACTCACCTTTTCGAAGCTAGAACTTAACACTGGTGAAAGAAAAACTTTCACGGTGGATGGGAAAAATCGATAAGGAGACAGAAAAAAGGACACGATTTTCCAACCACACCGGGAACAAGAAAATTTCCACACACGAGGTCTAAGCTGAACCGCAAACTCTCGAAGAACGAAACGCGCGTGCCGTGTTGGCCAGACGAATGACTGAAATGCAAAAGGGCGACTCGATGATGCGGCGCCGATGGATTTTTTGACAGTTTTGTGGCTTGCGCGCTGGGTTGCCAGGTGCCCAGATTTGTCTGTAAAACCAAGACTTTTGACCCTTCGTCCAGATATTGGTCAGACACAGATTTTGCCCAGATTTTTGCTGAGAGTGCCCAGATTTTACAGACTTTCAAAATTGAGTGATAAAATCAATATTCATGCAGTGGATTTGATCTGTAAGTGCCAGATTAGACTGAAATCTTGCTTGTATTCATTGGTATTTGACCAATCATTCATTAAAACAATTTTTTTAAAAATAAAATTGGCATGGTACGTGGTAGGAAACAGTGTTTGTTATATGGTCGGGATTCGACCAGACCGAACTGAACGCCATCAGCATTTTTGCAAGGCATTCGAATTTTATGCACAAATAATATCATCAAGAAGCTAAATCCTTGATTTTCATGAACCAAAATTGATAGTTTTTAACAGTGTTGGTAAATTTCGCCCGTCACGCTTGACTCGACTAGTTTTGTTTCATCAAACGACGGGCACTGTTCTCAATTGACGGAGCCTCACTTTTCGCATGACGGATAAAGCACGACAACAATCAACATTTCTCCATCATCGACTGGCGAAGCTCCTACACATGGTCAACATTTCTCCTGAGAGTGACTGGCAAATCTCATCACACTTCGATCGGCTTCTGACGGCAGGTACAACTAATTGAACGACTTGCTGGCAGAGAGCAACAATAGCAATAAAAAACTGAAAACGAGCTTGCTGGCAGGAGCAACAATAATAATAAATGCGTTTCTTTTTCGTCTTCGGTCGTCTTCGGCTTGCTGGCAGGAGTAACAATAATAATAAATGCGTTTCTTTTTCGTCTTCAGCTCGGTCGACGACTCGCTCGAATGCGATTGGTAAATGCTGACTATGAAATTTTTTCAGCTTCAAACGACTGGGGGTTGAATGACTGGCAAACGAAGTGACTGGTCGTTAAGGAACAGTCAATTGATTTTGACGGACCAAGAGGCTTCACAGTCACAGCTTCACGCCTCATGACGATGAGTTTTGCCAAGCCTGGTTTTTAATCCAAGGAATTCAATTCAGTCAAACATACTCGCTTTTTCGATCTAGAGTAGGGATTGTATGAGATTCAATTTCGGTTGTTTCAAAATTTTCTCATCGCGCTCAGTTCGGTCTGGTCGAAGCCCGGCCATATAGTTCTCAATATAATCCGAATATCGCAGGATAACCTAACCCCCCCCCTCCCCCCCCCCCCCCCGCTCACAAGCATCGTCAAATTTCTTGTTTAGTACAAATTTGTAATCTTCCCTATGCCCAGACACACACAGACTTTTTTTCGAAATTGCCCAGATTTTTACTCCTCAACACCTGGCATCCCTGCTTGCGCGCGAGCGAAACGTCATGTAATGAAATCTTCCGAGGGGCTTTTGCAGAACGATTTTTTTAACTGTCGATTGAAACCTGGGTTGCCAGGTACCCAGATTTGTCTGTAAAACCAAGCCTTTTGACCCTTCGTCCAGATATTGGTCAGACCCAGATTTTGCCCAGATTTTTGCCCAGAGTACCCAGATTTTACAGACTTTTGAAATTGAGTGATGAAATCAATATTCATGTATCGGGTTTGATCCCAAAGTGCCAGATTAGACTGTAAATCTCGCTTGTAATCATGGGTTATTCGACCAATCATTCATCAACTTTTTTTCGGCAAGGTACCTGGTAGGAAACATCCCCCAATTCAGGAAGTGTCACTAATACCACTGACCATACTGACTGGACACTCGATTTCGTTTTCTGGATAATTTTTCCAACAGTACGCAATGTCGATTCCAGAGTGCGCATCGATCGATTTGAAGGAATGCTATATATATCCCAGTTAGGAAATGCCACCCAACTTTAAAAATAAAACACGCAATTTCTACGATAAAATCGGGCAAAACAGGACAATTTTTCCTACAGGGCATTTTTTGCCAAATTTTTCAGGTTCGCCACCTGGTCGTCAGGTAAAATTTTTATTTATCCGCAAAATCCCTTGAATTTTTCGATAATCCGTGAAAATCCGTAGAAAATGCTGAAAACCAGTAGATTTTGAGCATCGATCCGTAGCTTCGTATAGAAATGCTTAAAATCCGTAGAACTACGGAGATATCCTTAGAACTACGGAGTAATCCGTAGATCTGGCAAGGCTGCTCGAAGTTTCTCGGAATTATGTTGCATGTTGCACCACGCTCTCTCTCTCTTTTTGAATTTCATTCATGCCGTCCGTCGTATACGTGCAACATAAATGTGATGGTGCTTGAAAAGTACTGCAGGGCAAAATGAGGAACGGTTTTCTCTGCTACGGTTCTAAATACGAGAACTGTCATTGTTGGTTACAATCACAATTATTTCCTATACTTAAGTGTTAGCAGCTGTGTTCTTATTATAGTTTTCAATTGTAAAATAAAGAATTTTTATGTCATTGAGTCGGGACATTTCGAAGCGAGCCCCCGCCGGCATGAAAACATCCCACAGCTATGGTGACGTTTCTCTATGGGAAAGGGCTCCGAAACCAATTCACATAAACACGGCCGGAATCCTCGTCGGTGTTCGATCAAACAACAACGTCGTTCTAACCAAACCAGTTCACTTCCTAGGGTCGGGCCGTCGCGCGGTGTTGTGCGTTTGCAGTGCTTATTTTTCATGAAAGGGTGATAAATAGTATTCTGGTGCTTCCGTTCCATTCCAGGGGTAAGGAACAGCCACCAATGGATAGCGAGTCATCTCGTACCAAGTGAACGATTAAGTGACTGAAACTGAAGCCGCAACAATTGGTTCGTGTCAACCGGATAGGAAAAGCGTAAGTTTTCTTTTCTGTCGGAGGGATTTTCCCGTCCAATTCACTTCCCACGTATATATGAGAAAAGCAGACGTCAGTGTGTAGCAATTTTCCTCGTGCTATCACGTGTTCTCATTGTCACTATTGATGTTTCGATTCTGTGTGCGCTACCGATATAGGATTGAATTTATCCGAAGAAGATTGTGCCCCTTTGATTCATTCTACTCCAGGTGCGTTTTCAGCCCAAGTAGTTGTGAATAAGATTTCTCCAGACGGTGATCTTGCAAGTGAGTATACATATATGCGGCTAGATATACGGCTTTCCTCCGAGGAACCACCCGGCCTCTGTGTTCTTTCTACTAGTGTTGCACAATATAGTTATACAAGACGACACACTGTGTGAATTCAACCGTCGGAAGAACTGAAGTGTGCCTGTTCTATAATTAAACAATAAATGTACAATGGACGATAATAAACATCCCGAGCTAGCCTCGTCTCTGTTACTATCTGTTGACTTAGCGCACTTACTGTTATTAAACCTACCCAAGCTCTGTTGTATCTTCATAACCGCTGAAAACATCTTATGTTAATTTAGCCAACCTGTCCCGCATTACTGGAGGAATCGATTAAGGTCGGCATTAATCTAAGTGAGTTCCTTTTTTATAACCAGCTGTAGTTGCAGTTGTCCTCTAAATCATGCAAGAATGCAACTAACTAGTCGAGAATCGAGTTTCGTTCACCCACTTTGTTGTGTCATTTGTGCTGTCTGACTTCTCCCGGAATTTGCTCTAGCGGGGACGAAAGCCGGATATACAGTATTGAGCGTGATATGAGACCTCTGTAAAGGGGGTGTAAAGTGGTATAAGTGCAATAAGTTATTGCCAATAACTATCGATTTTGATGACACCAAACAATTGTTCATATTTCAAATTTTATTTGATGATTTTTTAAAAGATTTTATGTGAATGGGTTTTTCCTTAGGAAAAACATTTTAAGAATTTTAGAATTTTTTCTTTGCTTCATAACTTCTTTATCATAAAAGATAAAAAGAAAAAAATAATTGGAAAGGTTTTCTACATTTTTAAGGTATCATTAGGCATTTTTTTTTATTTCCCGCACATTTTTTTTTTAATCATGGGTTTGTTTATTAAGGCATTTTACTTTTTATAAAGTTTCGTTTTGCCGAGTGTATCACTTTATTAATCTATGTTAGTAGAAGGGGGAGCCGTAAAGTCTGCTTCATTTAATATTGGAACAAATTCTTTTGCTCATTGTGGCGCTCCTAGTGGACGGATTTGGAAACTTTTTTCACCCACGTGTCGGGAAATTCATTACCTTTCACCGCGTATTTATGTCATAACACCAAACGATAGCATTTTGTAAACAACCGCCATGGAAGCCGAACGGAGAGATCAAATTGTGCACAGTTTTCTTACGAGTACGAGTACGAGAATTTCTTCGAAACAGCAATGAATAATTTTTTTAATTTTTTTTTATGGAAGAGTCAAGAAAATGCTACATTTGTATGAAAAACAAATTATGAATTCGTTAATAAATGACTGAACTACACACAATTGTTTGTGTTCCAATATTAAATGAAGCAGACTTTACATCCGTCGAACTTGGTCAGCACTTGGTCGTACAGCTTTCGATCACGGATTCTGGCCACATTGTTCTGCTTCAGCGTCCGATTTGGCTGTTTGCTGGCTCGGAATGACCTTATTCCTTCCCGGAGACGAATTCGTCGCACCGTACTGTGAGCGGCCTGGAACTTATTGGCCAAATCGCGGTCTGAAAGATTGGGATTCCTCTTGACGGCCTTGATGACTTTCCCACGCAGTTTCCGGTCGACAGTTCCATTCCGACGCTTCGAATGCGGCTTCCGAGCCGTCGTCAATGTTTCCTTGTACTGCTTGATAACACGCCATACGGTATTTCTGGGCATTTTAAGCTGTTTAGCTAGCTTCGATGCCGACAACAATGGATTTTCAAGAAAACTGTGCACAATTTGATCTCTCCGTTCGGCTTCCATGGCGGTTGTTTACAAAATGCTATCGTTTGGTGTTATGACATAAATACATGGTGAAAGGTAATGAATTTCCCGACACGTGGGTGAAAAAAGTTTCCAAATCCGTCCACTAGGAGCGCCACAATGAGCAAAAGAATTTGTTCCAATATTAAATGAAGCAGACTTTAATAGTCGCGGCGACTCAACTGTTAGTTGTATTCTAATTTGGGGGTTGGGAAGGGGAGCGTTTAGGGTTCACTATCGGAAACATTTCTCCATCTGGGCTCGGTGGTGGCTTCCTGTAGCTGTGGATGCATGAGCTACTTCAGATTGTCGTCTTCCTGGCCAATTTCCCGCACATGTTATGTACTTTAGGTCTCCCACGGATGCAATTTGTGGATGCTTGTTTAATTATGTAAGTACATTTTTATATTACTTATACCGTATTTGTTTTCACCACCCGAAAGTGTTGCACCTTCCAAGCTGAAAACGAGCATGAATCGAGTTTTGCACTAATCTTTGTTGGTGTGCGTGAAATCGGCAGTGTCAACAGAAAACATCAAGCTGTCAAAAATCCATTACAGCTGGTATTTGTTTTCGTTTGACTTCGAAAATTGAAATGAAATTTACTTTAGTTGATCATTATCTTTTAAATAATATGAAAATTTTAGCATGAACTTATATATTATGTTGAATTGTGAAGATTTCAGATTTATTTTGCTTGGTAGATTCGCTTTGGCTCTGATGATAACTGAAATACCGGCTGATTCTGGGCGGTCTATGTTTGCTGCTGCTAGACTGCAGTTACCCCAGCTTGAAGGTTCCGGTATTTTGAACGGTTATTCCTCGCAAATCTCACCTTCGTTCGAGTACCTATTTCCGTTTTCAGATTACAAAAGAAAAATTCGTGGAAGTCAAATTGGCGAACTCGGATCGCGGAAGTCGAGGGAGAAAATTTTGCTAACAGACCGAAACGAACGAATTTCAAGCTCCCAATGCGGGTGTAGTCTCGAACTACCGTTTTTGAAGGGCAACGGGTGGGAATCCGGGACTTGGCGCAACCATCGTCACCCTAAGGCACAGCTCGAAGCTAGCTTGTAGCAGAGTAGCTTCGATGCAGCTGAACGCTTCTTGCTGTGGAGACCAACTTATAGGACCCTCCCGATCAAGAAAACTTTTCGGTTTGGGCGATTCCATTATCAGATCTTTGGGTTGGCCTTTTTGCACTCGGATTTGCTGCTCTTTTTCGGCATCGCCTGGAACCGATTGCAGCAAGCCTTCTGGGCACATTTCTTCTTGGGAGCGTTGTTTGCTTTGGAACGTGCCATCCAGGTGAAATTCTCCGCCTCTGTTGGAAACGGCACTGGTATCGAATCCTGAACAAGTTTCCGTTCTTCGGGATAATGAAGAGAAACAAACAGCTCGAACCCAATTTTTGCGGTATAGAAATAAACCAATCAGCTGATATTTGTTTACATCTGGAAGCACGTGCTGTCAAAATTCACGATAGTATTGGTGAGAGCGCAAGCAACACCGAATATTTTCAGAGTGTTCCACTGTCCACTTTATGGTGCACTACCAGTGGACTACTCATCCTGAAAACGAGCATGAAAACAGCAAAAAGTGCACTACCGGTAGTGCCCCGGTGCACCACCACGTCAAAACGAATTCTCTATTACTTACTTAATGATCCCGCGCCGATCCACCGGTGCATAGGGCCGTGGTAAAAGACCTCCACTGTTGACGATCCGGAGCCAGCGTCTTCACCTGGTCCTAGTCAAGATTCTCGTCGACAGTTCGGATTTCAGCGGCTAGGCTTCGCCGCCACGAGTTTCTGGGTCTACCTCTTCTTCGATGACCTTCTGGATTCCAATCTAGCGCCTCTCTGCAAATCTCGTTTTCATCTTTCCGCAGCGTGTGCCCAATCCATCTCCACTTACGTTCCCGAATCTCGATTTCTAGCGCCCTTTGATGTAGTTCCTCATTTGAGATCCAGTTGCCAGGCCACCAAGCGCGGATGATGTTCCGCAGGCAGCGGTTTACAAATACTTGCAGTTTTCGCGTCGTTACCGCATATGTGCACCAAGTTTCACACCCGTACAGCAATACGGATTTGACGTTTGAGTTGAAGATTCGGGTTTTCGTTCGTAGAGAGATCTGGCGTGACCGCCAGTTGTTTCGGAGACTCGCAAACGCAAATCGGGCCTTTCTGATCCGGGTTTCGATGTCTTTCCTGGTACCACCATCAGGCGTTATCTGGCTACCAAGATACTGGAAGCACTCCACTTTCTCAACTTGTCAACGAGCCCAGCTACCATGAAACTGGAGGGATTTCCTGTGTTGATCTCCATCGACTTGGTCTTTCCGACATTGACTTTGAGACCTGCTGCCTTCCAGTCAGAATCTCATCCATTACGATGAGAAAAAGTAGCGGTGATAAGATACATCCTTGTCTAACTCTAGCAGTTACCGGGATTGGTTCGGACAAGACACCATCGTGCAAGACCTTGCACGAAAATGCCTCGTATTGTGCTTCGATGAGATGGACTAGTTTCTCTGGGACCTCTCGTCGCCTTAGAGCCGCCCAGATGTTTTCATGGTTAAGTCGGTCGAATGCTTTTTCGAAATCAACGAAAACCAGCAAAAGAGAGTCCTGGAATTCGTTGATTTGTTCCAGTATGATTCGTAGCGTTGTGATGTGTTCCACACATGATCGTCCTGATCGGAATCCAGCTTGTTGCCGTCGGAGTGTAGCGTCAATTTTCTCCTGGATACGAGGATACCCTGCATCCAGTCGGCCGGGAATGTTGCAGTATCCCAGATGTCAGCGAAAAGACGGTGCAACATTTGTGCTGACAGGGCAGGGTCGGCTTTCAGCATTTTAGCAGGGATGCAATCGATCCCAGGTGCTTTGTTGGATTACATGTTTTTGATTGTCGCTTCTGTTTAAGCCAGCGAAGGAGCTTCCAAGTTGACGCCATTTATGCGACTTACTGTTGGCGCTTCGATCTGCGGATTCTGTTGGCCATCGCTATTCGTGACTCGGAAGAGTTGTTCGAAGTGCTCAGGCCATCGTTTGAGCTGATCTGTTCGATTGGTCAATAACTGACCAGCTCGGTCTTCTAGCGGCATTCTTGCATTAGTCCTTGCACCACTGAGGCGCACAGTGGTCCAATTCTCAAAAAAGCTGGCAAAAAGTCTGTTTTCAACAATTTTTGCTCTGAAACCTTTCAAAATTGTTAAATAATCATAATTTTACAAAAAATAACATATTATTTTCATATTTTCTTTTAAATTTCTTTTTTTATTGTAAGAATTCGAAAAATTTAATTTATTTCAATATCTCAGTAAGTAAATTCTTGTATTAAAATTTTCCAACAGATTGCTGTTAAATCTATCACATCCTAGAAAGGTTAATAGAATCTAAAATTATCCCAAAATTACAATATATATGGAATTAAATCAATACAGATTGACCTGACAACGATCTAGTACCGATCACTTTTTTAATTTTTCATTAATTGACGAGTCAATATAGAAATTTTATGATAGATGAGAATTGTTCAACAATTTCGCCACTACGGATCAAAATTTTGAAATAAAGGTTTGTAGGCTTTTTTTCTTAAATGGTCATTTATTATATCAATGGTTGTTTTAACACAAAACACTTAATTTACGTTTTAAACGAGAAATGCAAACTTTTAGCTTCATATTTGCTAAATTTTTTAATTTAACTTAATATTTATTTTAAAATTTATTTCATATTTCATATTTTTAAAATAATACCATAAACGTTTCTAACAATTTTTAAAGTTTCAATTGGTTCTCATGAATATTGAACAGCAAAAAAAGTTCTATGATTTTAACAATAACCAGAAGAATATTTGAGAAACCGTAATTTAATTATGTTTTGGGAGTTTTCCTAAAAGCAAAAATAACACAGAAATTCATACTGATAGTGCTTCAAAATATGAAAAGGATGTTTTATGAATGGATTTTTGAGAAAAATCAACCTAGAGATCCAATTAAATATCAATTTTGTTCGTGATCCGGGAGGATATTGGCTTAGAAGACAAATTTGATGAAAAAAGTGGCTCAACTCTTCGACGTCGTTCTCAAAAAATGGCAAAAAAGGCAGCCCAACTTGCCATATTTTGTATCCCAGAAAGGGGGGAATCTATCCAACGTGAAATTAGAGTGGAGCTAGTGGAGTTTTTTTTTAATTTCTAGTTGAAGTTATAAAATTCAAAATATTTACCGTTTTTTGCAACTGAATTCCATATAACAAATTTCAACTTTATTCCAAACCACAAATTTTTATTAGATAAAGTGTAAAATATGCCTAACAAAAATATAAAAATAATTGCAAAGCAATATATATTTGCGAATTGAATATCTATTCGTTTTTCAATGTAAGCAAGTCTTTGCGAATTTTTCAAAAAATATTCAATCTTTTCTTAGCATTTCTTTAAGAACTCCGAAACGGGTAAACTTAAGACTATCATTTTCATGGTTTCATTTAGCTTGAAAATGCCGAAACACGATGAAATATTTAGATAGATAATTATGAGCGCTTCGAAAATCGACTTTCTGCCAGCTTTTCTGGGTTTTGGACCACTGTTAGGCGGCGAGAAATGTCATAAAGTAATCTATGCTTGTTAAATAAAAGAAACATATGATGCGTACATATAAGTCAACAACATATAAAAACATGCTTACGCAAAGCGACGACGATGACAGTTGGATTGAGATTTTTATCTCAACACGCAGCTGAGATATTTAGAGTAGCCCACGTTACCCCACTCTCCCCTACAAAACTATATGGAAATAGGCCAAACACAACAAATTTATAACAATTGTTATCTGAAGCTGTTTGGTTTTTGACGCTTTCCGACGTGCGGTCTCGAATCGTCATGGATTTCTGTTCGCGTGACGGATGTTATTTTTCAAACGACGTTCGTCAACGCAAGGACGGCGTCGCTTCAAAGCATTTTATGAATAATTCGAATTTTTTTGTTTTGGATTGCTTGTTTGGCAATTTGCCAGTGTCGAAAACAAATAAAATTTGAATTTAAATAATACTGCCAATTGCGGAATTAAAATATTGTACAGGAATTTTTAAATAGATAATTTTGAAAGGCAAATTTTTTGCCACGAAGTCGATATTGTCCTTCTAGTCCCTAGCGAATTCTCTTCGGTCGAGATAGTTGATGTTACGATTATGTCCCGGTCTCGAACTACCCTGGACTGATCTCCAAAAACGCAAACGATGTTCGTTGTTTTCGGATTTTGTTTCAGCCACGACCAATGACGAACTTGTCTTTTTCTGCGTCGTCTTAAGAAGTTTTTTTTTATCTAAACATTATTTCGTCACAGTCAAAAAAATGACGACGGACTGAAGGCGACTATGATTATTCCGACGCTTCATTTGACTGAAGGTTGAGGCGAGAATGTTTGCTTGGTTACTCATTTGAAGGCGTCTGTTATGAATACGACTACTTTAACTTTTTCACAGTCACAGTTTTATGACTGATGACGGTGAATTTTTTATGCTCTGCTTGGGAGCACCACCCGCTCACTTACACCGAAAGTGGACCCGGGTATTAAAGTGTTGGCCCCAGTAGTAATGGTTGTTTGACCGGGAAACGGTATGGGCTATTTTACACAAAACACTACTCACTGTGACAACAAACCACAACCCTACAAAGACTGTTAGTAGCTCACTTCACTTGACACAATGTTACACATTTACACATTATACAAACGATATAAAATACCCTCGCTCGTAATACGGCTCATTGGCAAGCCCAGTCCTGGTTCACCAGGGTTTGACTATTGTCAGAGAGCAATTTTGGCCTCAAAAGGGCCGTGTGATTTCTCATAAAGGTGCCGCATGAAAAAAATAAGTAAAGGGCCGTTCGTAGAATGCAGATACTGCTTCATCGTCATTTAAGTTTATAGAAGCTGTTTTCTAGTCAATCTATCCTATTGCTTCTCTGAACTCGTTGGATGTTACAATTCCAAAAGTTCAAGTTATGTCCGAGGGCGCTGCTGGTGTCCATACGCTCTCAACAAGTAAATATCTTTAAGAAGTCTAACCGAAGGATGTTGATGTTGGTCAGTTTTTAAAATTCGGTGGGTGAACTATCTCAGCTTGGTCAGGTCTGTTAACAAAGATAAGATCCAGAATTCTACCAATATTTATTAGGCGACAGCGGCGTTTGTAGTTGGGTTGTAAAAAGTAATGCCAGTTCAGTTGTCGGAGAGCGTAGCATGAAACGCCGCTGGTTAGCTGCGATATGCTCAAAGCTATTGTTGTATTAGAGACATCAAACAGCAAACTCTAGGATCGATCAAGCTGCAGAAAAGACTCTTCAGACAGTAGACGACAAAAAAAAACTAGTTCTTTTGATCTTCTGCATTACGTTTTTGGCGCAAACGTCGTTTCGCAAATTGGTTAGTTTTATCTCAAAACATGAGTTATTTTGTCTTAAATATCTCAATTATTGGCATGTAATTTGACGAAAATTCTTCTAGCGATAATTTGTCAAGCATCTCAAGAAATAAAGAAAGATGACTGTTTGAATCCCTGGAGCGTTGACTGCGGGTAATATGTGCACTACAGAATCCGAAGTGCCGCTGTCCGGAGAAAAATTATCGGGCTGAAAATAAAGTTTGAACTTAAACGTTTATGGCACTTACCCTTCAACAAGTTGTAGAAATAAATTTCACTACGATAGTCGAAACAACGCTTTTGGACGATTCCCGTTTATATGAATTAACTTTTCAGCATTAGGCAATGCATTTCCTGCCAAAATGCAAAACGTCGCAAACACCAACCCGACGAACTGTTGTTTTGTGTCCTTTTGCATCACGGCAGGCAACCCAGTGCTGCGGAAAACGGCGTTAAAACTAATTTGCACTCGAAAATGAGAAATTTATTGTACGTTCATTTTTTACCTAACGTAGAATACATGTTTTTCAATCGTATGCAAAAAAAATATTTTTTTGTGTATGTTGGTTCATACGACTTTATCAAAACAAACTCTAGAAATGTTTAATGTGTTCAATGTTTTTCAACAATACTGTTCAATATCGAGTATTCGTCTAAAACGAATGAGAAAAACAGAACAAAATGACACGCACACCTCAAAAACAGAAAACTAGAGAAACTTCTTCGATGTTGCACTTCGTTAACCTCCTCGCGCATCTTCGGTTAACTTAAAAATTTCCTTTTCTTCCATACACCAATACCATTAGGTGGCTTCTGTACGACTTGCTCGTAGGGGTGTTGCATGCATACCTATTCCTGAATAAAGTCTCGCTCGCTGCAACAGCCATAAAACCCTAAATCGGGAGCGTGGAAAACGCTGCAAGAATCATTAATGTCACACCACAAGTTTCGCTAGTTTCTAGGAAACTGTAGTAGGTAGCTGTTTTGTAGGATCGTTTAACATTACCAATGCATGGAAATGCGAATTGGATATTACTCTTTCAAACGGAAACAGGCACCGATTTCAATTATACATAGTAGAGGGTAGAGGTATTAAATATTAGCAGTTGAGCGTTCGGCGGAAATGCACATCTGCAACACCGGGCGTTTCTGTCAAAGTCCCTCGCTTATCGGTATGCCTTGCAATTTTACTACAGTGGCGATTTGAAGAAACACTGTTTTCGAACACTGATAGCAAGTATAAATAGCTATGGGGCACAAAGCGCATGGTAACCACGCGGTCGATGAAAACGTCACTCTACCGACTTCATTGCTAATTAGTTAGAGGAGGAAATAAAAAAGGCGCTGCGGCGAAAATCGTCCTAACCACCTATTTGGTATTTAATTAATATAAATAAAAAGGTTAAATTTTGAAACTAATACTGTTCACTCAATCGATTTCAGAGATTGCAATAAGAAAAATATTTTTTTAAATGCTCATAACATTTCGAAAGAAAGCAAACATCAGAAGTAGGAATTCTTGGAAAAAAAACATTCAGCACTGATAAGATATGTTTTTCTTCGAGTAGGTAATTTTAATCGTTAAGAAAAAAATCCTGGTATATTTGCAAAGAATTGTGTAGCGTTTAAAAAGACAAACAAAACGAAGCTCAAAAATACATGATTAAATTTATTGGTTGCAGATCTTTGCGCGAGCACAGGCTGTCAATTTCGACCGTGTCTAATTAAGTGTGATTTTTTATATTTACTACACGCTGTGTCACGCACGAACGGTTCTCAATGAGATTGTTTTTATGTTTAGCTCGAGTGAAATTCTTTTACGCTGTGGCAGAACATTTTGTTGACCCTTTACTAAACTCTCAACGATAAGTAGAAACTAGAAAAATTCTTGTTATAAAAACCTTCCATTTCGTTCAATCAGCATAAATATTTAAAATGGTCATTATTTTAAGGTTGAATCAACAATGCAGAATTTTTCTGCTGCCGGTTGTTTAAAAAAGAGCGATGCCTAGTTCGTTGAACTACTTCATCAAATTTTAATTTGGAAAACGTAGGTACATATACATAGGTGTTCAATAAGTTCGAATATAAATCGAAATAACGGTAATTCAAAATCAACTGGACTGATTTTGTTTTTACTCAAATGGAAAAATAATTGAATAATGGTCAATCACATCTTTTGTTTCTGTGGGCTTGTGATATAGCTCAGTTGGCAAGTCTGTTGTCTCCTGAGCCGATGTCCGCGAGTTCGAGCCCAAGAGTAAACATCGAACACAGTTGTACCGGATAGTTTTTCAATAACGATCCGCCAACTGCAACGTTGATAAAGTCGCGAATGCCATAAAGATGGTAAAACGACTATAATCGAAACAAAAAAAAAAAAAAACATCTTTTGTTTTGAAATTTTTTTACCTTAAACCAGTTATATGAGCTTCAGCGGGTTCTCGAGTCCATCGTACGCGGTACGCTTCTCTATTGTTGAAATTTCGTTCCCCATAAAAAGGCTGACGATTTTTATAGAATCTAAATAGGTTTCCTGCATTTGTTTTTCTTGACAACATGTATGATATAAATAACCAATCCAAGAGAGCTATATTTGAAGGGCAAGGCACTTTTCATTTTTAGCCAATATTTCCAAAAACCTGTATTCTTCTGTGTAAAATGACCTATAAAAATAAACACTACATGCTACACAAATTAGCCAAAAAAAATCCATAAATGATCAATATAAATAATACAAAGTTACACAAGCACATATTAATGGTTTTCATCTATTTATGATGTGCAATTATTCTATGCTCCATCGCGTTGATAAGCTTTTTGATGGAAATCAGCTAGCACGTAGCTAGTTTTTTGACATTTCACACATAATACGAAAAAATAGATTTTATATGAGACAAGTTTAGGAATTCTGTACTTGTTTATTGTCGACATCATCAATGATCGTGAGAATATGACCCAAGGAGGCAGATTAATTTGGTCAATAAATTGGATTTTTTGCCTGTACCAGTACTTGTGATGTGAAAAGGCTGATAAAAAACGAACACTTAATGAAAATTAATTCTTCGACACCAGGAATAGTTTGTCTGATAATAGCACAAAATTATTCTAAAAAAAGTTAAATGTATATGCTACGGCTTTACCACACCATTTGGTTAAAAAGTGTATTCGAACTTATGGAACACTCTGTATATGGTTGCTTCATTTATAGCAGTGAAAATCGAAATCGTTTTATGTCAAATGACTCAAAAAGCATAGAACGCCAAGTTCTGGTTTAAAGTAACTCAAACAATTTTTTTTACCCAAAAGCGACTTCCTGAAACTTGACAAAAAATAACAAAAATTAAAAATACATATTTATAGTTGGCAAAAATTACCCTTATGATGACAATTTTGTCTTTCTTGTCGTTTTTGTCACTTTTGTGATAGTCATCTTTTCTGAATTTTTAGAACTGAACAATAACAAACATCCTTTCGCATTCGTTTCAAAATGTTTTGTAAAGTTTCTTACAAATCATATTGGAACAAATCAATGCGTAATGTTTCTAAAAAGTATTTTAAACGTTGACGACCAACAGGTAATAACTTGAATACGAAAAATCGCGACTCTCAATCCTATTCAGTTGTGTTATTTGATGGACGCATTTTAAAAAATTATACCTAAAGATTTCAGTAAAAAAGATGAGATTTAATCCACAGTTAAGATACTAAATTTAGTACCAGAAACAAAAAATCAATAAGTGCAAATCATTAAATATAATTTTAATATGAATCAAGAACTCATATCTACAAATATAATTTATTCATAGTTTTTTTTTTTAAATTACGAACAGCATTTAGAATTGGAGGATTTGAATGAAAAATTCGAAAACATGAATGAAATTCCTAATCAGTACTTAGACATACATTTCAGGTTCACGTGAAAATATACACACTAAGAAAGTCGAAACCGGATACATATATGAGAATGAGACCTGAAAAAACTAACCATATTACTGTATATTAGAATTGTATGTATAATGTTTGGATGTTAAGATGTTTTTCACACAAATAACAATGACTTTAAGTGGGATCTATTAAAGCGCGTTTGTACCTGATGAATTTTATGGTTTATATATGAATATGGCACGGTATATGAGCATTAGGGGGCCCAAAAGTCCATTATATCCAGGATTATGGGGGCTTAAAGCCCGGTATACAGTTCTTGTGAATGCGGACGCGAACGTGAACGTGAACTCACAACAGTGAAAAATATTCCGCAGCGAATTGTCAAATCGGTCAAATCTCCAAAATTGGCAACCGTTTTGTTCAATGATTGATAGAAATTGGTTTCGATCGGAGTCGGATTCGATCAGTAAATCACAGATCATTTAACCAAATGTTTTGGACGAAACTAGTCGAACCGGTGTTCAAATTTAAATTCAAATTTCTTAAAAAATATACAAAGAAACAAAAACAATAGAACAATATTCTTCTTAAAAATAATATTCAGCTTTGAAAATGGAAGTTTAAAAAAATAACCTAAATAACAGCCACCACAGCTGTGAATCCAATGAATTTAAATTAAAAGTATACATTAGAAGAACTCTAAAAAAGTATTACTCGATCAAGGAGTAAAGAGCTTTACGATTGATAATTTCTTCATCGTTAGCTATTTGTTTCCTTTGCTAAATTTATTGATAAAACATGAATTGCGTTATGAATAGCCAATTTTTTTACTCTTGATTAAAAATCGACAAAAAAAAAGTTTTGAAAATTATTTTTAATAAAATGAAACAATCGAAAATGATTTATAAAATTCAAATGCATCGGTTCACTTTTGTTCATTTATTTTGCTGCATTTCATTTCTTTTAGAAAACTTTTTTTTTTGATAAATTTCATGAACTTTCCAATTGAACAGAGTGGGTTCTATGTTCTTTTTATTTCAATGTAATACGGCCATTCGTATAGTCCTCGTTCACATGCATTCGTTTAGAAACGCTTCTTACAGATACAATTAAATGATGTTCAAGTGGGTTTCAAAATTGAAAAAAACCGGTGTATGCGGTTCATTGCAAACATAGAAGTTCGTTGTATTTTTAAGTATTTAATTGCCTTGAAATGTAATTAAAAAAAAAACAAATTTTTATAGCGCAAAAAAAATTTCAGTCATTTGTGACAAACTGATTTCCTTGTTCAAAACACTTTAAAATTGGTTTTATTTTAATTCCCCCGATTTTCACTGAGGAATATTTTTTCCGCGTTCACTGACATTCCGCTCGAAGTGTAAACGCACTGAGCGAACGTGAAAACGGAAAACGAACAAGAGTGGTGAATATAAATTCCGCGTTCGTTTTCACGTCCGAATGGCAATGTGCATTCTGAAAAAAATTTCACCGATGACGGAAAAATTTTTTGCTCCATAAAAATTAGTTTTTAAATTGCAGGCACATTAGAAGGCAATGAAAGGCTTAAAAATACTACGAGTTTGAAATGAGTCGCATTAGATAATTTTTTTTCATGTTAAAAACTCGCTTGGGTACCATTTAATTGTACCTGGTGGAGGAGTTTCTCAACGAATAAATGTAAAAAAGAACCATGCGAATGGCCAGAGTTCATTGAAATAAAAAAGTAGAATCAGCTCTTTTCAAATGTGTGCTTCAGAAAAGGATGGAAATGATTGGAAAACTCTTGAAATTTTTCAAAAATAATGTTTAAAAAAAAACTGAAAAGCAGCAAAATCATGAGCAAAAGTAAACCGATGCATTTGAATTTTCAAAAACTTTTCGATTGTTTCATTTTATTAAAAAGTAATTTTGATAACCTTTTTAAGAAATTTTTTAATCAAGTACAAAAAATTGGCTATTTTGCATAAGTTGTTCATAACGTTTTTTCAATAAGTTTTTCAAAAGAAACAAATCGCGGAAGCTAGTTACTCTTAGATCGATAAAAACTTTTTGATAGTACTCAAAATTCATAATTCAAATTTAAATTCATTGTATTCACGGATAAAGACTTTTGGATTATTTTTTTTTAAATCAATCGTTTTCAAAGATGAATATGGCTTGAGGAAGAATAGGTTATATTTTTGGTTCTTTATATATTTCTTAAGAAATTTGAATTTAAACTAGTATCGATCAAAACATTGGTCTATCATTTACCGATCGAAACCAATTTCGATCTGTCATTGAACAAACTTGTTGCCAATTTGGGAGATTTGACCGATTTGACACTTCACTGTGGAATATTTTTTCACTGTGGTGAGTTCACGTTCACGTTCGCGTCCGAGTTCACAAGAACTGTAAACCGGGCTTAAAAATGAACGTAAAATTTATATTCACCATACTTGTTCGTTTACCGTTTTCACGTTCGCTCAGTGCGTTTTCACTTCGAGCGGAATGGCAGTGAACGCGGAAAAAATATTCCGCAATGAACATCGGAGGAATTGAAACAAAACCAATTTCAAAAGGATTTGAACAAGGAAACCAGTTCAAAAAACCATCTTTAAACCATTTCCGATCCTTTCCACCTAAGTTCACAACCATGAAATGTAGTAGATATAGACGGATTTTTGACGAATTAGAACATTTTCATTTTCACGTTCAACTATAACCCTCAATGACACTTTTGAGTTCGTTGCTGATTTAATAGCTTAATGGGGTTGAATCGAACGAACCAGCGCGACCTTTAAACATTTTTTCCGATACACCGTCATATGAAAGTTTGTTTCTTACGCCCTAAGCTTTCATTTAAAGTTTGAGTCTCCAGAATTTCAAACATGAGCATTCAACAATGTTAAAATATCATCGAGTTGTTTATTCTCTGACTGAGCTTTTTAGTGCCTCGAAATGTCTGGCGTATTTGAAAAAACGTTTGTATTATTCGACATGAATATTTTAACGTCATACTTCGGGTCTTTGTTCTTTACACTTACTTTGCTGCTCAAAAATAGAAAACCTGAAGAATGTATGGTAATCAAAGTTATACAAATCATAGGAAGAAGTAAGTGAAACTGAACGGTCTTGAAATTAATAATTTTGTTGGTATATATGAAATGCTTTTTTCTTCGGCTTGAAATATGCGATGTCGGCTCAGATTCTTTTTCATTAATGTGAAAAAGAATGGATTTTCAACGAATAATTTTGAGCTAAGAAGTGAATTTCGATAAAACATTCTTTAATACTTCTGGTTATGCGAATTCCTATATATCACTAATCACTAATCGTACTTCCACAGCCAGAACTTATGTCTGAGTCCCAAAGAACAATAAAAGTGTTTTATTATTCTTCTTGTCTTCCTTCATGTTTTCAATTATTTTAACATAAAAACATTAAAATAATCAGAAACATAAACCAGTTGGGCCTACCATGGAGCAGAGAACGCAGAGAAATCTGGAACACTGGAACAGGAAGAAACGTGGACCACCAGTACCATACGTTTCGAAGGGGCAGTATCGTTGGGAGCATGCTAAGAAAAATGCTCCTTGATGAGAAAACCACACGTTATGTAAAGTAATATTCACTAGGACCATTCTTCAGTGGCTGGAAATGATTTATTTTGTACACAGAAATCACAAAACCTTAGAAAAGTGGCATATTTTAGAAGGTGATGTTTCAGGTTTTAAACTTCTAAGATTATTATGATTGGTTAACTGCTTTGGATTTCAATGTACAATCATTTCTGGTCATCGACCAAGGATAAAGCGCCTTTACTCGCTCTTGAAAATAAAAAGAGAATTGGAAAATATTAAAAGAACAAAAAACCCTTCGAGGTCCTTTAGAACTCGAAAGATTTCTTCAAAAATGTTATCCTTATATTTCGAAGCTTTCAATCAGTTCAGTTGTTCAAATGGATAACATTTTGGAAATTGCTGAACAGAGTCGACAAAATCTAGAGAGTTCAGAGTGAAAACACCCTGACTCAGTGTTCCGAATATCACTCAATTCTCATGAGAGACACTGAAACGTTTTCAACAGCGAAAGCAAAACCTAAATTGTCGGTTGGTTTATCTCCCAGTGGGGCAAAGATTGTGTTCGACAGCGCTGCTCCGAGAATCAAAGAAATAAAATTTGAAAGCGAGACGTTTCTTCTCCAGTTGGAATTCTCAACTGAGTGAGAACCTGATTTTCAGTTTCTTTTTTCAGTCAATAACTTTTCTTGCTCAATCACTCACTCACTCACTTGTTTACTGATCGATGATCGAATGCTGTCTGCCTGATACATCTTGCTTTGTTGTTGCTGTTGTTGGGGAGGATTAAAATAGTCATTCAAACACGCAGGCAGTACGTATGAACATATGTTTCTGCCGCTTTGACAGAAAGTACGCAGGCAGTATGGACCGATGCAAGGCCGCATTGATTGAGTTTGAGTGAGTGAGTGAGTGGATTTTCGAATTGGATCTTGTATCAGTCAGTGTCTTAATCACTTCTGATACACCAGGTAGTGAGCTTGAGAGATCGACTTAGATGCGAGTCCGCTCTCGCTTTTGAATCTTGTTTACATTGACTTCGCATTGTTGCTCTGCCGATTCTCTAGGGAACAACAGGCAGCAGCAATCAGCTTTGAATGTTTCCAACTAGAAACCTATCATGAGCGTTTCTTCCGAGTGATTTTCGGAAGACTGCCCTGACTCCTAACTATATTTTAACGAAATGTAAGTAAAATAAACAATTTGGAACAAACTCACCAAATAAAAAATTAACAACTGGCCTCTGTTAGTTGATGGTGATTTTCTCTCTCCAGTCTGCACTCGAAAATTTCACCTAAGCGGAATGTGGCTCAAAATATTCATTCCATTCGCCAAGAGACACCCTTGACGATCACACTTAAATTTATCCACAAAATAGTTTCACAGTTTTAAACTAAACCCTCTTACCAAATTTGCGCGACGAAAGCACAGTGGCTATAATATTGACGACCAGAACTTCCGGTCATCGTGGGAATCTTTGTATTCAAGTATACTAAAAATCACTTTTTCCTTACTCTTCTCAGGAAACGCAAAACCTGAACATATTTATCCTCATTTTATCAGCATCGGAGCACTTGCATTATGCTTTTTACATTTATTAATTTCGGATCAAGGAGAAATTGTTACCGTTATATTTAGAACTTGATTAGTAGGCTTTGTCATGAACAAAAGCATACATGAGAGAGGAACCAGCCGAAAAAATGACATTCCGGAATTTAACTTGGTTTTTTCCTTTTCTATAACCGGGGCCATCCGAATGGGCATTCTATTTGCAACACAAAATTTATTCACATTTCAACTCTGCACACAAAATAAATCTTTCCGATCATGGATATCCCTCAATCGGAACTAAACTTATTTGATATTTAGCTAGAAAATGGTGACGACGCGAACATTGCCCATTTTTTTCCAACATAGGATCAACAGCTTTTTTTATGAAGTTGTAACTACCATATTCATGAAAGCTTAGTAAAACCCACTCCGTTGTCTTCGATTTTTTCACTTTTATATTTTCACCAATTGAACACATTTTTCCATAATAAACAGATGATTTCCATTTTGCACGATCCGAACAGCAAAAAAAAAAAATAGAGTTTCTTTAAAATTTTAATGCTCGTGATTTGGATGCATTTTTGTCATTTGTAATATGTATCGACCGAAACAAAAGTTCCAAAATAGATGAAATGATTCAATTTTAACTCGCGAAAAACCAAACAAGAAAAACGCGACGTCAAAAAAAAACACGTCCGTTCGGTTATGCGAATTCCTATATATTTTCAATAAGTTCTACTTTTCATTTGATCAAAAGTGGTGATCTAAGCTATTCGCACTAGTAAAAAATGGATCGACGATATTTTGGATGCAGTTTGCGTTGAATCGTTTTTTAAAATCGACTTTCAAAAAAACGACTTTTAATTTTCTATAAAAAGTAATAGACTCACACTTAAACAAGGCCGAATATTAACAAATTGATTACAAGCTTTGGTTTAGAAGAAAAATTGCGAAATTAAAATGGAAAAAAATATTATGAACAAAATTTTATCCTTTTTGCAAAGCAAACTTCTGAAAACTCATTTAGCGATCAAAAGTGATTGATTTTTACTACACCCAAGGAAGAGGTTGAAAAATTGCACTACTGCACTTCTGGAATACAGACTCGATCTCCCGTTCAAAATGGTTCATGGTAGGGGTCAAACGAAACAAGAAAATCGTTTAATAGGTTTTTCATCCTATAGGATAGTTCGTCCCAGAAACAAGAAAAAAAAATGCCGTCGGGAAATGAGAATCGAACTCACAACACCATTTTTATATCGTCCTGCCAATCCGACTGCTTTACCAGTGTACTATAATAAAATGTATTTTTTCTCTGGAGTTTTCGCAATGCCACCTCACATACACATACACAGCATTGACCGAGCGGATTAATTCATTCTATGCCGGTGATTGTTTCCATCCTCCTGTATCTTGTGATGGGATGCCATGCAAACGGATAACAGGCAAACGTTTTTATTTTGTTTCCTTCAGTCATGCGCAATGCGGTTGCGCTGGGAGACGTCATTGCCGACGGTCACTAATCGAATCATCGCCTCTTACGTTCACATCTTATGCCAATGTCGTTGAAATATTGAGAATTCATGATTGGAGTAAAAGCTGAATTTTGGGTGTACTCAAGACCGAATAATAAAAAAAATACGAAAAAAATTATTCAAATTTTCAAAAAGTTTCGTCTCAATTCACGGTTTTGCCATTTTCATAGTAAATTTTTTTATGAGCATGATAAAATCTCAAAACTACTGTATGTCTCTTCAGATAAATTATATGTGAAGTGAAAATGAGGCAGGAAAAATATGAATCCGAAAATGTATCTACATATTCGTATGTACCGTAAACTGGGGGTACTTTGATCAGCGGGGTAACTTTGATCAACATGAAATTTTTGCAGATATTCATAATTAACGAAGAATTAAGTTAAAATATCTGAAAACTGTTTACTACATTTGAAAGCCTGTAAATTGAGTTACAAATAAGCTAAATTTGGTTTTTATTAGGAGATTTTTTATATTACTTAAAATATAATTTTAAAATCTTAAAATATCTGGTTTTTTGAAGGCTCACAAACAAACATCTCTCCTGATCAAATTTAAGCATTAAGGAGTAAATGGATTGTTTAATGTGAAAGTTCAACTATTTTCTTGGTTTAGGCTAGGTTGAAGTATTTTTTTTGTGGTCATTTGATCATAATTTTTGGACATTGAAAAAAACGGTCATTTTCCATGAAAAAGCCTGTATAGGAAAAATGGCTAAAAACACTGTCAAATGGTAAAGTTTGAAGAAAAAAAGAACGTGGGAACAGTACGAGGATCTGGGGAATTGCATGAAGGTAAAATTTTATTTGTTTTCGAGGCCAAAAAATATTAAGAAATGTTTATAATTTTTGCCCCTAAATGTATGCAGCAACATTGTCCATCTTTCGTGTATATTTGTTTTTGAAAGAAAATGTTGAAAAACTCAATTGAGTCCAAACAAAAAATTACTGTTATCGATGTTTTGAGCCTTCTGTGCTAAATGGCATCAAAAGGATAAATTTGAAGATGTTGAGGTACGTAAAAACCATAGTGATCAATGTTACCCCGAAACTCGAAATTTGGTTTTGTAACAAACATTTAATTATGATCACAAATGTCGTTTGAATTTACTGCAATCCATGATCGTGTTTAAAACTCCTCACTTCAGTAAGGGTTTTAAAGCTTTTAGGTATTACGAAAAAGCAACCTCTTCCAAAATATTCTAAAATGAATGAAAAAAGTGATCAAAGTTCCCCCAGTTTACGGTACGTCCCACAAAAAGTAAAATAAAAAAAATCAAAATTGGGGAAATTGTTTTTCTTTTGTCAAGAAAGTTATAGTAAGAAAATCAGGGAAATGGAAAACCATTTAAGAAAATCGTAGGTTGTCGACCTCTGCAACATATCAGGAAAGGCCTCAAGCAGGCGACTCTGCAGATATTTGGATGTGGACTTAACTTTGGCACTGAAGAATTTGTATATACCTATGTACTTCCAATAGAGGATTTTGTTTCCTATCAGCTGAATAGACAAATGTTTTTCACTTCCATTGTAATCTATTGTTGTACTTGAATCCTGATAACAGTTGTGCACGATTGGCAGCCTGCATAACCATACAACACGGTTCAAAGATTGCAATAATTTTACAATTTAACAACCTATCCATCAATCAATCACAATGAATGTGGCGCGTGTGATTGCGTCTCCCAAGGCTCACGATTGTTTTTGCGGTTTTACCAGAGTTTTTTTTAATACAATTTGAATTATTGAGAATCATCCAGTAACATTTTCTTTCTGTAGCCCCACGGATCGAATCAATCCAAATCTGCATTATTTTCTCATGTAACAATACAAATTGGTTTGAAAACCCTTACAAAAATTGCCGACAATCTGCTATATGCATGCAATATCACAACGCAAGTGAAGTTCACTCTGCAACGAAACGATTCTGTGCAACTTGTTCGGGATGTTATTGATTTCAATCGTTGTTGAAGGCGTAACAATCCACGCCCACTTCCACAAATTCATCAGAAAAAAAGGCAAATGTCCACATTCTTGTTACGCCATCCAGTCAGCCTCTATCAACCTTATCACAATCACTTGAGGAGGCTTCCTATCATCGGCCAGTTCAAGTTCAAATAGCTGAACTCTCAAAAATCCATCAGAAGACCCGTGGCCGGTGATAACAGTGCACAATAAAGTGGACACTGGATTGGTTCAGATTCTACTACGCTTGTTGAACAGAATTGTAATCTTAAAAAATTAGATCAATTTCAAATTTTCACGAAAATGTGCTTTGTTAAATATTCGCAGGAGTCATGTTTGATATTTCAAAAATGTATTTTATTTCCTAATCCGTCGAGTCTAACCAACACTGATTATTACCCTTCCGAAGTTGGTGGTCACTTCTATCAGTAGTGCATATAAGCTTATCTCGGAACGATGATGCTGTTCTCAAAACGGGAACCTAATTTGTTTCCAACAGTTTGTAGCAGCCAGTGATTCGACGTGGATTTGGTCCCAATTTCGAGTGATTAGAACGTCGGGGGTAAGTTTACTTCTAAAATCAAATCAATTTCAATATTCGGCATCAGTTTTCTGGCAAAATTTAGAATTAGAGTTAGAATTTATGCAGCACTAAATTGAAATTGAGAATCTGAAATCCACTTAAATCGAATTTAAAATTCAGTTCAAATCATGAATTTATCTAGAATCTGCAACACTGATCTATTCTTCAACTCCCTTGGTTCTATTTACTGTCAAACTGTTTCAAATTCAAATCTGGGTTAAATCGCACCATTTTCTGACTAAACCAATTTTAGGGGGTACGGAATTATTTTGGACCAGGGGACCAATTTTGAACCATCATGTCTTGGAATATTATTTAAATATCCATCATATTTTATGCTTATCTTTCGTTACATCATATGTGATGTAATTTTACAAATATTTTTAGTCACACAAAATTATTAACAGCAAAGAATTTCTGAAAATGATATGACACGGAATATAATAACGACATGGAGTTAAATCAATACTACATTAAATCCTTCACCTTCACCATTTATACCTGGGGGTGATGATCGACGACCGGCTGAGCTTCACAGCTCACGTCGACCACGTCTGCAAAAGAGCGGCAATGGCCACAGCGGCCCTCTCACGGGCCATGTCGAACAACTCGGCGATCCGCTGCAGCAGAAGGAGGGTCCTGGCGAGTGTGACCTCGTCCATTCTGCGTTACGGAGTGGCAGCCTTGAGCAGGCAGTGTAATCTGCAAAAGCTCTGCAGTGTGCAGCGGCTGATGAACCTGCGTGTAATCAGCGCATACCGAACGGTGTCCTCGGTAGCTGCTGATGTTGTGGCGGGGGTCATGCCCATCTCGGTCTTGCTAGAGGAAGATACCTTCTGCTACGAGCACAGGCACATGCCCGACGTGCGGAAACATGCCAGAGAGACCTCGCTGTCCAACTGGCAGCACCAGTGGGCTCCGAACGTGGTCGGTGGACCCATCGCTTGATCCCTAATATCGGATCCTGGATGGATCGAAGACATGGTGAGGTGGACTTTTGCATGACACAGATCCTGACTGGTCACGGATGCTTCATGCAGTACCACCATCGGTTTGGACACGTGGCTTCGCCATCCTGTCTAACCTGCGGAGACATAGAAGAGACACCAGAGCACGTAGTGTTCAGCTGTCTAAGGTTCGAAGAGGTACGTGCTAACATGCTTGCCGCCTGCGGACCGGACACGACAGCCGACAACATCGTGCGGAGGATGTGCGAGGACGCCAATACTTGGCGCGTGGTCAGCGATGGGTTCACCCGGATCATGACTGCCCTGCAGAGGAGTTGGAACCAGCACCAGTCCGCGATCGGTGTAGGGTGACTCCTTCGTCGGGGAGCACCTGAGTAGAGTGCGTCCGACCCTGGCAGTAAAGCATACAAAGATAAGACAATACCTTCTGCGTATGCCGAGCTGCTAGGTACGTCGCGCGTCTGTGTGTAGGATACCTCCAACGTAACCGTCGCGGAGTATCCGAGTCGAACGGAAGCTGTGGGGATAAGACAATACCTTCTCCACAGTGGATATCGTAGGGGGTAGAGTATTCACGTCGCGGAATACTCTCGGGTAGAGTGGTCTCACGTCGCCGTCGGATGAGCCACTCGAGTCGGGTAGGATGACATCACCGTCGGGATTCATCTGAGTCGCAAGCGTCTAAGACCCGTACGTGTGCTGTGACAGGCGCGAGTCTAGGCTAAGCTGCTCTCGATTCGGCACACGGCGGGCAAAAACCCTAGGGTTGCCAGCCAAAGAGGGAGGAGGAAGATCGGACCACGGTCGGAGTAGAATGCCCTTTCGGCGGGGGGGGCATTCGAGTAGTGTGCGTCCGATCCTAGCAGTAAAGCATACAAAGATAAGACGCCGCGGAGTATCTGAGTAAAACGCGCTCCCTACGAGGGAAGCTGCGGGGATAAGACTATACCTTCTTCGCAGTCGAACTCGTAGGGGGAAGAGTATTTACGCCGCGAAATACTCTCGGGTAGGGTGACTTCACGTCGTCGGCGGGTGAGTCACTTGAGTCGGTGTAGGATGAATTTTTCGCCGGGAATCATCCGAGTAGTTTTTCGTAAAGCCCCGGACGTGTGCTGTGACAGGCGCGTGTCCAGGATAAGCTGCTCTCGATCGGCACACGGACGGGCAAAAAGGAAAGGGCCTCGAGTCAAGCCAGGCGGAACCAAGATCTCAAGTCGTTAGAGGACAGGTCATTGGTCTCTTGTAGTGGTCTCGAACAGAGGCGGAGCGCACGATTTTCGTGGGAACCAAGCTAGTCTCGAGTTGCGAGTAAAGGCCGGATCTCAAGTCGTTAGAGGAGAGGTCCTTAGTCTTGAATCGTAACAAGAGGCAGGGTATATATGCTGGAGTTTGACTCGAACTGCCGATGAGCGCTTAAGCGCGGACTTGGTCTCCCATCTTGGGTATAGCCTTCGTTGCAGGTCCGGATGAGAATAATGGCCAGAGGTCCCAGGTGGACTTTATGGCGTAGGGGTACTTAGTATCATGAGTCGTCCAATTGCACCCATGGACCCAGAGTAGCATACTGGGGGGACTCGGTCGCTCGCCGTGCCTTGGAATGCAATCCGTAAAAAGGATTTACCACCTGGGTGATCAACTAATACTTCACGTGAAAATTAACGTGAAAAATTTTCGTCAATAACTAAACAACGCGACGAAGCTAGGTTTGGTAAAATAGTGGATCCTATGGGTAATTGTTGAAAGATGAAATTTCAGTCGGATTCGTTCCTTAATCCGGTTTTAAGGAATTGTTTTTATTCCGATTCCCCGCCATGATGAAATTTCCGTGGTGAAAACCAGGGGAATCGAAATCAAAACAGTTCTAGAAGGTTTTAACAACAAGTTCGGCTGGAATTTTATCTTTCAACCATTCTCCATCGATTCCACCATGTTAAACAAGTTTTGTCGCGTTTTTGATTTATTGATAAAATAAGAATTTTTCACGTTCATTTTCACTTGAACTGTAAACCGGGCATTACACTGAACGCGATAATGTCATGTATGAATACAGACTGTCAAAAACCCTACCTCGTCTTCAAAATTGGTTTTTATTAGGAAGTGTATCTAAACATGTTCACTTTATTTCTAATCACTTAGATAAACAATAGTTTAAAATCATTACAAATTTTATGCTGATATGAAATATTCTTCAAGAAACCAATTTCACCTCTATTTTATGTTCAAAACGATTTCGATAAATTACACAAGGCCACAAAATTTACTTTTTTTAAAGGTAAAATTGATTTAAGAGCTGATTTTTATTTATTTTGGTGCCCTGAAATTTTTGAAAATAATTTAAACATTATTTAAAAAAAACTGTTTTTCTCAGAAAAAAAAAACTTTAAAATATTACAAAATATATTTTTAATAAGGTTCTTATCAACTATCCGCAAGTTATTATGACTACTGCGACAAAAGTTATAGAAGTTTTTTTTGTTTACTATTCTCAATTCTGTAGAAAAATAGATTATTGACGAATTACTGATATTTTAAATGCAAAAATCAAATAGTTTTACAGACTTCAACGAATATGTTAAATGAAATAAAACCTTTGATTAAAAAAACTTTTCAGTAATGGTAGAAATACTTGCCAAACAATTTTTAAACCTTTAAACCCCGTACCACCACAACGAGATGTGAAAGACGAAATCTGACAAAACATTCGAGTTCCGGACGCCAAAATCTACTATTAAAATAGAAAAGCACCCAAATTCTGTCTCTTGAGTTATTATTTAAATTCTACAAATAAGTTTATGTAATGGTAAGACGCTTTTTTTGAATAAAATTTCTTTTTAGAATTTTTTAAAACTAATATTTTTCATCATTATATTATATTTTAATTTATGAAAAGTTTAATCAACGTGATTTTTTTTGTTTATTTAATTTATCGATCTTTCCGGTGAAAGCTATGTTCTTTTAGTAAAACTTTTCCAGATTATGAAAATTATAGGCGTATAGAAAGTTAGAAGAAATGAATAGATATTGGAAATAAGCTAGTATGATTTTATCATAATCGATCGATCATTAGCAATATTATTTTAATCACGTGTCATCCATTTTTATTTAGTATTCGTACTAAAAGAGAATTACCTTTACCGATAAGGCCAATAAATTTAACAATCACTTAATTTAAATTTTCAAATAAATTAGCAAAATTTTACTATTTAGTTTTTTTATATTTTCAAATGAATTAAACGAAATTTATAGTGGAATATCTTTAGTAAGTTTGTCTTTGTATTTCAACTCTGAATTTTCTTTTCTGAAAACATAATCTTCTTGGAAGAATATAAATCTTAATTTTTGATAAAAAAAAAATCTTAGCTCCTTGCTCTTCGCTTTTCCAAGACTCAATATTTCAAACGAGGGCGACTAAATACTCAGGACTTGTAATTTTGAACTAAAACTGCGCTTAAAAATTTATAAACCTTTCACTTATTTTTATTAATTATATTTTTCTGTTTTGAATCAATCATGATTTTTAAATAATCTTTTAATCAGTGATGATGAATTGAACATGTTGTACTTAAAATATATAAAATAATTATTGTTAACCCAATGCATCATCAAACTCTTTTGCCTTCATTCTATATATTAGTTCATTGAGAGCGTAGTTTTGATTTCGGTCTCATGCTGCGTAGACTGCTGCGTCCTTCGTCAGGTGAAATCTGTGACAACAAATACGGTGAAAAATATTTTCCACATGTTTTCTGCGATTTTCCGGTGAGTCCAAGCCAACCAGCATACACAAAGTTCGATAATCTGGCATATCTTCTTGCCAGCCAAGGTTTCTCAAGGCCCGCCCTTTTGGAATCTTTTCTGAACTCTTTCAATACTATTTTTATAAGCATTGTAGTATGGCTGCCACACAATACTAGCGTATTCGATATTGGTTCGGATAAGTCCAACATGAATTGAGACGATAGTGTAAGGATTGTCCAACTCGTGACAAATCCTACTAACCATGCCGTACATGGAATTTGCTTTGGCAACGACTTGTTCGATATGTTTCGAAAAACTAAGTTCTGCATCCAACTCTACGCCTAGATCTTTAACAGAGAATTTTCATGGTACGTTGTTTTCAAGACAATAATCGTGCACTATGTTGCTCATTTTCCTTGAAAAGGTGATCACGCTGCATTTTGAGGCATTGATTTTCAAACCAAAATGGCTGCAACACTCAGAATATTTGTTAAGCGCATTCTGTACATCCATACAATCCTTGGGATACCGAACAGGAAGGAACATTTTCAAATCATCTGCGTAGATCAACACAAACACGTCACGCAGCACTTCGGGCAACTCGATCATTACAGTAATGAAAAGTAGAGGTCCCAAGGAACTCCCTTGTGGTAGGCCGCTGTTGGCCAGGAATACGTTGGATCTCTAATTCCCAAGTTTAACAAATTGAACACTTTTTATGAGGTACGAACGTATCCACTGCAGACTAACATCGGTGATCCCATTTTTGCTCAGCACTGACAGACTCTGTGAGATTTTATCCATGGAGGGATGAAGATGAAGCTCAAAAACATCAAAGATGAAGCTCAAAACGTAACGGGAACTGGTACTAACTACAGAATGTCGTCAAATCGCGTAGATGTCATCATTTTGGTTCCAGGCTTTAGATTGCAGACCATTTTCCATGGTACATTTTGAACTGGGAGTAGCCGGCGTGTTTGGGTTCAACTAGGTTTATGAACTTTGCTGTCTGGAGGATTTTGGAGGTCGTAGATGTGGAAGTACTGAATCGGCACCTTGCGAGAGCATGGGATGAAATATGATAAGAGTGGTTATAGAAAAAAATTGTTTTTCTTTTAATGTAACTTTCAATTACCGAACCTAAAAAACTAAACTAACTTGTGAAGTAATTCGCTTAAAAATACCTGCGCTCTGCAATTCCCGTTTTCTGTTGACTGAATATTTCTGAAATACTTCGTTCATGATGAAATTATTATCAATGTCAAATTAAGTAAAATTTGAAATTGTTAATAATTCCATTCTAACAGATCAATGGCAATCACTGACCCATTTTTTTGCTCTAAAACTGTATCTACAGTAGAAATTGAACAGCTTGTTTACATTCCCTTGCCTTCCCATAATGCTGAATGCGTGCTGTTCCTGCTCTTTACGACGACGCCCCCAACTAATGCTTTCTCGTTCAATTTTATCTATCTTTAGAACCTGTACCACTCGGTCCGGCATTCTGGAACAAGAGTGCCCGAACAAAAACGTTAGCGGCAAAACTACGGGGCCAGGAGAAGATTGCGGCTTCCACAGCATCGAATAAGGGACACCGGCTCAACTCATTTAAACTCATCGAGTGACCGACGACGACGGATCAGCACTGCCGGCTGCTGCTTTGTGATTTTGCGCGGGAAAATGTGACCGACCTTCTTACCTAAATTGAGTGAGAGAGTGTCTGTACCTTTTACACAAAATCCATCCCACATCGGGGGCAACTTGAAGATGCTTCATTGTTTCGAGTGCAGTAAAACAAAGCGGAAGTGCACGTGGGTATCCAATTCTGGAGCAGTTGCCGTCTAGTAGTGCAAACGTGTAATAATAATACACATGTTGTGTTTATACGCGGTGACACAACCTCTTCAATACACAAGCCGACGATACGCTTCGAGTGTTCTTTTGTGATTAAGCCCTCCCCCCCAAACCACATACATATCTCTCTTTGAGTGCAACTCCCGGGAGAAGAGGGAGCTAAAGCTGCTTTTGTGTTGTTTTTCCTGAAGTTATTGTGTGGAACATCTGTGCGGTTGACGAAACAACAAAACGAAAAAATGGCTGCGAAAGACAACCAGAATCTGCTTGAATCTTCCAGGACCAATGGTTCCATCAGTATAGTCAGCGGCAAAGGTTCGTAGCACAAAGATTTTTTTTATTCTTGTATGTATTGTATTGTTTTTTTTTTTGAAAAAATATCAATAAGCAGTAGGTATGTAGGCGTCACACACAGTAATAGAACCCGAACTATAGAAGATGTAGGGTTAAGTGGGGTAGTTCTGAACATACGCCGTGAGAGTCGTTTTGGTCATGATGGGGTCCAAATACGTTTTAAATGTCCATTATTCTAATAATAAGCTACAACATAAGTTGTTATGTCATTACAGTCGCTAACAAAATTCATGTTCGAGAAACGAAAACAGTTTTGAAATGTGTTACATATATCCCTTTCTTCAAAGAAAATTAGGATAAAATCTAGCGTAACATTTCAAAAGGGCGAAACTACCAAATGTAAACAAATCGAGTTAACGGTAATTCCGGATGTACGCGGTTGCACTTTACCTAATTAATGCGGTCGCATCTTAAAATCACTTAAAACTTTCAAAAAATTAATGAAATTCAATTGGGCGAAACTTCATGTTGATGCATTTTCGTTGGAACGTGAAGTTACGCCCATTCAAAATGGGGTTAATTTTTCTATTTGACCGTGTGTGACAAAACGGCCTAATTAGTTTTTGCGTGTAGGACCAATGGGCGAAACTTCAAAACCAAAACAAAAACGTCCAATCAATTGGGCGAAACTTGCAGGCGTAACTGAAATCGAAAACAAAAAAAGGCGAAACTAAAAAATCTCTGAAATTTAGTGAAAAAAGTTAAAGATTTTGATTACGAACGAACAATAAGTGAATATAATGCACATTTTTTTATTTTGTTGAGATGTGCTAGTGGAAAACTTATTCGTTTGGAAAGATTTTTCTGTCATAATCGCAAAGGTAAAAATTATACATTTTTTCAAATTTTGACAGTTATGATTATATCTGATTATAATTTTAATGGCATGTGCGGCGGAATGAAAACTAGAGAGAATTTATTTTATAGAAATTTGAAAGAAAGGTGGATAGACAGGCATTAGTGCGCCAATAGGAGAAAGCTTGATAGGTGTTGAAATTTTAGGCTAGATGGCATGTTGATGAAAAGCTTCCATGAATTGCTCCCGCCTTTGCTCTACACTAGCTAACTTTACATGGAAAACTCAGAAAGAGAATTCCCATGTATAGCGAGCCCAGTGGTTTGAGAGCGTGTTTTTACGCACACTTCAAACGAGCTGAAACGTAACAACCCATGGGCCTACTCAGCTTTCCTTATGCGAGAACAGTTCTAGCGACGTTGCCATCTTTTCAGATTCGCTGCGAATAGTTGCTACTTGTCGATTTTTTTCGCATTTCACATTTTATCTATCCCGCGTTCTTACTTTTTGGCCAAGTGTCAATTTTTGAACCGTATTTTCTTGTATTTTTTTTTCTATGATTATATAGCAGACCGTTACTAAGTATCTTATTAGGCAAAAAAGTTATTAGGTGTTGAATGGGGCATGTCCTTTGGCCTTGATAAACAATAAATTCAATTGACATCACGGCTGGGTCCTAGCGAGGTATTGAATGGCTACTTTTCACACAATACTTCGCTAGGCACCCAGCAGTGGTGTCAATCGAATTTATTGTTTTTCAATGACAAAAGACATACAGGGTTGCTAGCGAACCAGGAAAACCGTGAAAAACTTTGGAACTTCATCACGTCACCGGGAAACCGGGAAAAACCCGGGAATTTCGGCACCTCACCGGGAAAATTTACATTTTTCAAATTTTTTCACTAAGTTTCAAAAATATTTTATAATTATTTCAAAATTTAAGAGTATTTTTGAGAGTCACGATATATGAAGATTTATCTCATAAACGCTTATTTTCGTTCATTAGTAAAGTAAGCGTTCGTGTTATCACTTTTTTAACTAATTGCGGAGAAATATGAGTTATTTATTTTTTGCGCTCTCCGCAAGTGTGCTACACTTACAAGCATAACTCAAATGATATTAATTTAATAATGAAACTATTATCGACAAAACTAAACACAAAACTCAACTTTTTTTTTCTCTTTTAAAGAGGTTTCTGACTTAACCAGGTTCTCTTATAGAGAGTCAGCAACATGCAAATGAATTGAAATGATCTAGAAATTCAACTATTCAATATGTATTTGATAAAAATTCACCTGACACCAGTTGATGCATCAGTTCGAAGTTTTCTGAGTAAGTTTCAATATGGTACAAACGTGTTGTTTTCTCTAATTTCCTTGGTCTAGTCAGGAAAACGACTCTAGCTTATGGAGGTATTACACTCTCACTTGAAGAGGTTTTGTGTTTTGCAAATCTTGACACTTGTTGTTTTCTCTCACTATAGAGGTTTCTCGCACCTCCAGGTTCGGCTGTACCTGTTTCAGTTTCGACGTAAAATTATTTAGAGTTCGATATTTACATATTTCATAAAATTATTTTATGCAAAAAGCAAATAATTTAGCAGCGTGAGACGTTTTAAGCAGAGTTACACCTCTTTTTCATCAGAAAAAAATATTGGTTTTTCAATGTTGTTGTTGTTGTGTATTTCGTTTGAATTGGCCTGTGGAAGGAAGCATTACATCGCAAGTGTTAAGTTTTTAATTCATTCTACGTTAAGCTGTTGCTTAAAGTTTCCGAAATCTAAGGTCTTAACCCTGATAAAAAATAATATCTTACACTCAAACAATTAAACCTCAGCCCTGTTTTATACACGGTTTCTATATTTTCACGAATCTTTAGTCCAAATGACTATTCATTGTTTTGTTTAAAAAAAACATTTTTTTCAAAAACATGTCTTTGGATTTGTACAAAAGAATATAACTGGATTTAGAAAATAACTAAATATTTTCCTGCAGTCTGATGATTTTAAGTTTTGTAAGACAAATTTCCATTCAAGTTTATTTTATAGTACGTTTCGATGTATTGTTAACATATTTCTATATAAATTATACTTTTTTTCTAGAACTCTACAGAAATTCAAGAAAATTTATATTGGCTGAAAAGTACTACATTACGGTTTCAAATTCAATTTTACTGGACTTTTTTTGCAAAATTGTTGAAATTGTGGAGCAAAACAACGAATAGATGCCCAGTTCGTTAGATTTGTTTAAAAAAATCACGAAAACCTGTAAATTTGAAACGAAAAGACTACGTGTTACAAGACGCCGAAGTGTTTACCATTCAAAACGAAAAATCGCTAGCAACCCTGGACATACCTCTTATAACTTTTTTGCCTAATACGATACGAAGTTACGGTCTTCAATAAAGTTGTTCAGCGGAAATTCCTTTATAGAATTTATAAATTAGCACAAAAACCATTTAGGCTCGATTCCACAGAAGAAAAAAAATGATGTTGATTTTCCAATACAAACCTAAAAGTTCAAATTTACTCATTTAAACGTTACTTAAAAATTCTGCAAAAAAATATGGATGAGTTTTGAACCAAAACGAAGCTTTTAAGATTTTTAAGAAATTCAAAACTCAGTCTATTCACTATTTTAGTAGTGTCTTATGGTATTCCTTTTTTTATTTGGGAGACCTCCCTCCCAAAGTTCAGCAGTGATAGCTGCCCCTTCTCGCATAACAGTCCCATATATACTTTCGTCATTTTTCATCTAACCTGACAGTTCATCATTTTGAACATTGGACTTCAATATATAACGATACAAAAAGAGACTTTGTTCTAGAAATTACGAAAAAAACATCAACTAGTGACCGTCCCATATGAAATATACCAGCATAACAGTCCCAAATGTGAAATACCACTCAGATAGTTACCTTACTATGTTTTTTCCGGTGAAATGATCTTTGATTTATTGCTTTAAGTCATATAAATAAGATTCAACTCACAAAAAAAGCGCGAGTTTGCGCGATTTTTTTTCTTTTGCACATGATTATTGAAGTTATCAATTTTCAAATGCCAAACATTTTGCCGGGACATGCTAGGAACATAAACAAAAACACTAATTTGTAAAAAAAATCAACGTTTAAAACAAAAAATAAATAGAAGAATTTTCAAAGCAGTAAACAGTGTCCCTATTATCATCGATTTTTATCTATCTCATAAAAATACTAAAGTTTCGACAGCTGCTACAGCTTATAAACAAATCAAATGTCAAACAAATGACCGGCACCTGGTGCTGAATTTATTCAAGACTCAAATAAACATTGACATAAAAATAGCCAATGAAATTTAAATTTTGAGTTTTGACCAGATTTTTGGGTTGAATACTCCTGTGTGCGGCGGTTTAATCACCGATAACCGAGATTCAGAGAAAAAACATTTGCCAGTTTGCCTAAATAAGATTATTTATCACTGTTGTACAAAGTTTCGCCAACTAATTAGTTGGAAAAAATCGACTATCATTTTCGACCAAAATGTTAAGAGATTTTTCGTTGCCAAAAGGAGGTATAGGGTAAATGATCTTCAGCGGAACCATTTTTTTCCCTAAGATCTAGGCAATGATTATTTATGAATGATTTTATGAAACACTTTTTCAAGCTCTTTTCATAAAAGCTTTATCATTTTTGCTAAAATTTATGAAATGAAACAACGTTATTAGAGGCTTTAAAAACATACGCATTTCTGCTGCAATCTCCATTAATCTATGCTGACTTTGAACGTCAATTATGTAACCCTTGGCCGTTATAAACTGATTTTTAATGAATAAAATGGTAGAAAAACTCATAAAAAGCATTATTCTGGTTTTTATAACAAGTTTTCTATCGAAATATTAATTAATCGCGTAATTTTAAAAGTAAAATATGATCTTGAGTGGAACCATCTTTGATCTTGAGTGAAACTACTAACTTCCAAAATAAACCGCTAGGTGCTCTGCCTTATGCCTTATGTTTCACACGCGGTTTTTACTCCTGAATGTATGCAGCAACTTTGTGTTTTCTTATAATATCAACTTTAGGGACAAAAAAGATGTAAAATGAAGTTCGAATAGAACCAAGAATTACTTTAATTGGTGTCACAGCGTACCAAACCAGGCACACAAAAAGTTTAATTTGTTGGGGTACAAGAAATGTTTTTTTATTCTTTTTTTTCCAGAGTGACGACGGGAAGAAGGAGGAATACTTTCATACATATGTTTTGACATAATTCGAGAACTAATGAAGCCAATAAATTTAAGTCATTATTTCAGAATAAGAATCAATCTTCATTGCCATTACTATTCGAACTTTGAGAAGCAGCTTTCATTTAAAGAGGTTGTTCTTGAAACAAAATTTCAAATTATTTTTAAAACAAATTCCTTCAGTTCTACAAAGTGTAGCAAAGCTCACCGAGTTAGCTATTTTATAATACTTAACGATTCAATTGGTGGCCTGGTATTGAAAACCTATCCGATTCCCTAGGGTTTGATTTTTACACTTGAGCTCGAACTCATGGATATCGGTTTGGGAAAGAATTGTTTTATCAATTGAGCTAAATACTTTGTTTCCATAATTTTTTATATTAATAAATTTTATCATGATTCATAAGAAACTGGAAATTATTATAAACTTTATTCTATGAATGAGTTGTTTAGTGCAAGGTTGCCGAAATCACAGAATAATCCCTAATTTCACAGAATTTTAATTTACTTTTGAGATTCAAAAACTAAAATTTGAGTTTAGAGAATCGATTTCTTCAAAATAAGATACAGTGAATCAAAGTGAAAATTGAATATCTTTTTTGAAGTAAGAAATAAATTTGAACAGATATTTTGAGAACAACTTTCGAAGCCTAAGTTTCTGTTATTTACGTTAAATCATTTATTTTTTTACTTTAAAATCTTTAAAGATGAAATTTAATTTAAGTTTTCACAGTTACGCAAAGATCAGGAATCAGAGCTATTAAAGCTGTTTACAGTACAAAATGGTTCCGTTCAAGATCATATTTTAGTTCTGCTCAAGATCAGAATTCTATCTTCAGTAAAACAGCTCTAGAGTTATTAGAATTTACTCTAAAATATTTTACAAGTTATCATTAGAGAGCAGAATCCAAAATCTATCCGCTGAACTAAAAAAAAAATCGTTTGGATATAACCCCTATCCATACCGCTTGATTAATTGTTCCGAGTTGCGTCGAATTGAGCCATTTAGTTCCGCTCTAGATCATTTATCCTATAATGTACTAAGGTTTTTTTTCTTCCGCGGTTTTGCTTAGTTTTTCAAACACGGTTTTTTTTAAATAGTGTTTTGCCTTAAGCACGATTCTTCTACACAATCCCCGCAAATCAACACGTTAATTGAAAAAAAACCTCAGTCCTATATGTATGCTTTTAATTAATTATTCTATTAAGTTATTGTAAAGATCAACACAACATGCGATTCGTTTATGCCCTATTCAAATAAACGAATGAACAGGATTTTATACCGCGTAAAAAAAACTTGGATTATGTTTTTTCTCATTTGCCAGATAATTTTATTATTTGCCGAAAGTTAATAGTTAAAAGTTATCTAATCATTTTTGGGAACCACGATTCTGTTTCTGATTCGTAACTTTGAACTGATTTGCAAACAAGTTTAATTAGTTCTAGAGAAAAAAAACCTCACTAGGCATTATGATTTGAATTAAATCAGACATTCTTTCAATCTTAAATTTTTGAACATCTCCAAGTGTATATGACATTATTTTCAGAATAGTTTAGAAAAAAATTGCCTAGTTTTCACATTGTTCCATTAATGAAACGGGCTGCACCAAGCAAGCGTCACATCATCTTTTGGTGAGAACGCGCCGTTTGCTTACGCTTATTTTTTTTAAACAAATTTAACCGAGGAAAAAGCCATTCGGACTGATCTACGATTTCAGTTGTTTATGATCTTTCCCTGATTCAGCATACTTGGCAGTCGGCGGTATTTTATGTTTTCTATTGAATTGCGGTTTCTAGCTTACATTTTGTCTATCAATCTCAAGCTTCCCCATTCAACGTACCGATGATATAGCTTCTTTCGTATAATGCTTACTTCTGATTTACGAGTTTGCTGTAGTTGCGCAACATCTTGAATTTATAATGCTGGCACTTGATACTTGTTGACTCGTGCCAACATTGGCGGATTCACTACATAGGTGGTTTTTGTTTTTGTCCATCAATTAAACGTTCTCGTAAACCGGTTTGATGGACCGATAGCAGTTTGTTTTCGGTTACTTTCAGACTTCCGCAAGAAATTATTCTAAAATAGTTCCGAGGTCACAGTATCTTTTTTGTTTTAGATACAATCACACACTAGTTTCTGAACTTTGATTTGACAATATCATGAAAAATAGATTTTCAACTGATCCTACTGACAATTGAACACGGTCTTTTTTTGCGTCTCCAAACTGATCATTTAAAACGATTTTCCTACTTCAAATCTAGAATTTGGCATAGGTACATATTTCCCCCTTTAGCCAAGCTACACCGAAAAAACTTTTCACATGAACGCTACGTGAAAATGTACATGGATTTTTGCCACCATGAAAATCATGTGAAACCTACGTGAATTTCAGGTAGCAAACAGAGCTCGCGCAGCTAGCAGAATTCACGTAATTTTCATATGAGTTGCAGGTGAAGCGTACGTGAAAATAATATAGATCGGATGTGAATAAAGATTCGATCTACTGCATACTTTTCACGTAGATTTAATTAAAATAAGAACGTATTGTGCTGTATTCACATCAATGAAATTAAAAATAATTATTTCGGAGAAAATATTTTATTTAGCTGAATTACACATCACAATATTTTTTTAGTTACACTTAACTATATCAAATTTTACTTCACTTTACATTTCACTCACTTCACTTCACAAAATTGTATTCAATTTGGCTTCATATAACGATTGGCTGATCGTCCCAGCTGCTCCAATTCCGCATCCTGTTGAAATGCCAAATATATAAATAACAACCAAACAATGATATTTTTACTACTTACGAAATTACAGCTTCTCCGTCACAAAAAACTTCTCTTTTTGGCAGCCGATAGAACTTCGATTCACGCGCGCCATATTGGATATAATTTTTCTTTCACATAGATTTCACGTGATTGAGCCATTCAGAGCTACGTGAACATCACATAGAATTCAATAAACCCGTTTGTGATTGACGGTTCATTGGATCCTCACGTAAATCGAACGTGTCTTTGTTTTGAAAGCATGACAGCTATGGGAATTTCACGTAAGGATTAAGTGATTTCGTATTAGCTTCTAGGTGCTTCACGTAAACCAAGCGAAAATTCACGTAATGAGTGCCTACGTGAAAATCCAGGTGAATTTAATGTTTCCTTTTCGGCTGAGTGTATATTTTCTCAGATTTTCTGCTACTTTAGAGCAAGTTCACTGGTGTTGGAAAAAATTGGTAGAAATTTTGTCACTTTCACATTTTGAAAATTTTGCTATGTAAAAACATTTTCAAGAACTGTGGCCTTCAAGTTTTTTTAACAACACGTGTTGTAGTTTCGCATGCTGTGATGCAAAAATAGGAATATTTCTATCATAAACGGCTGAAATAGGAACAGTGCTGTAAAAAAATACAACGCCCAAAGATCTTGAAAACATGTTTGCATGGTTAAATTTTCAAAATGTCAAAATTTCTACCTCTTTTTCACAACACCAGTGAACTTGCTCTTAGTTGACCATGTTGAACTTCATTATATTAATCGCAGCGTAAATACTAGATTGGACTGCGCACTCATGACTGCAACATTTGTGCGAACTCGTAAATTTGTGCGACCTGTCAAATCAATGTAAAATCTGTCGGAGTTCTACAAGCTAACCACTTTTCAGTTAACCTTTGTACGGATAACTGCGACTGCAAAACATTGCACAAAATCCAATTTTCAATGAAAGAGATAATACATTTGAGGGTTGCTAGGACTGATTTAACTTTCAATCAGAAACCATTCAGAATTTAGAATCCGAACCCGAATCCGAATGATCACTCGCTGTACAATTCCGAATTAGGACTATTTTTCTGGTTAGGGGCTTCGGACGGAAAGCTTAAATGCGACTTTTTCCTTAGTTTACTTTTTATATTTGTACATACCCTTTTATCAAAAAAAAAAAAATATTAAAACCGAACAGTTACCTGTATCAAATGAGAACATTTTACAATTTATTCGAAGCGACATTGATGGCTCTCAGCAAACCCGGCGTCTGTTCCGGCTTTTGATATCCGGCCACGCTTTCCGGCTTCTGGTTGTCCACACTGCGATAGTATCGGCGCCGATTGTAATAGTAAGGATAGGAGCCGCCGTAGTAGCCACCATAGCCGTAGCTGCTGGGATAATAATATCCTCCGTAGCTTCCCATTCCGTAGCCGTAGTTGCCGTAATTTCCGTAGTAGCCATTGTAGGCATCGGTCAGTCCCAATGGGACTACCGATAGAGCCACCAGAACCGCAACCGAAACGATTGAAGATTTCATTTTGAAAGTTTGAATTTGAAATTAAAGAAAAAAATGTTAAAAAGCACCACCGAACTTCTCTTCTCGAATGAATTCTTCGAACTACAACGGAAAAGCGCTCAACGGTATCTAAAATATCGGAACGATTATCGTTGAATCTTTCTCCAAATGCCTATCTCTAAGTAATACGCAAAAGCTAGTTGCGTAATTTTTTAAAAATCAACATATGTGGATAGCCAATTCAGCGATGATTGTATCTACTACTTTAACGTTTTCCACGCGTAATTTGCCTCAGCCAAGATAAAGGGAAAAAAGCAATTGAAAGCTGTACGAGACGCGAGCCCGATTTTCCCAGGCCCATTTCGAAATCAGCCATATTTACGTAAATCGTTTTCCCATAGGGAACTGCGACTGATCTAATCGGAACAATGCAATCAGTGCAATGTGGCAGAATACATGATACAATTTGATTAAAGAAAAATGTTTTAAATGTTTTGATCATAAACTGTTGATTAGTATCATTTGGTTACAATTTACAATACAGGGTTAGTAGCAATAACAGTGAACAAGATCACGCGGAAAAAAAAAGTTTCGTCAACACCTATATTCAATCATGTTAATGATTGATTCTCGACCAACTTTATTTATTAAATATTCAACTATAGTTGTATGATTGGTTTGTATACATTCATCTATAAAAATGATAGGCTCAACTACAACTGTATGATTGATTCAATCGTATATAAAATAAATTCAACTATAATATGCTGATGTTGGGCATTCAACTATATGTATTGTAGATTCAACTATAGTGCTAACGTTGATTATTATGTTAATTATGATTGAATCAATTATACTTTTCAGTTGATTTTGTGCGTTCAACAATATATTTACAGTTGTTTTTTTCGTATTTTTCCTGCATAATTTGTTTTTTATTTAGGATGTATCTATATATATTTTGTTTATTTGTTATTAGCTGAAGGCACACAAAAGATTATGGTTACAAAGAATAATATGATTTTGTAAGCAATCAGCACATCAACGGTTTTGGCATTGTCCATCCATTCCTGCTTTCCGTTGAAATTCGCTGCCACCAACCGGGATGTCCAACGATTCTTAAAGCGACATCGATTCCTTCGTTTAGAATTAAGTTGCTGCCACATATGGCTGGAATTAACTTAAAGGAAGAAACAATTTGATCACAAATTTATTTAAACAAGCAAATGTATGTTATATAAATTTAACATTTACTATTTGATCACAAATTTATTTAAACAAGCAAATGTATGCTATATAAATTTAACATTTACTACCCAGACAACCATTTAGTGGGTATTTCGAATTTGCAACGCAAATATACGTGCAAATATACGTGTAAACATATCGTATATAATGTAGCAAAACCAGTATATACGTATCATTTTGGAGGCCATATAGGTAAATTACGATTTGCACGACTTGTCATGCGCATCATTTACGGCTACCCTGATTCTTTTTGGAATATACTATGTCAATTTACATCATCATATAGATGATTGAGGTTGTAATATACGACATTTTTCGTAACAATATGGAAAGTTTGAAGACTTATTTGGACTTGAGTGCAGGGCTCTCATTTTCCGTCAGTTGAATAAAAATAAGATCATCATTTTTTTTTGTACTTTAAACCAATTGGTTTATTAATCCCCAAAAATAGTAAAATTATGATTAGTTCAAAGAAATGCGTTTTTTTCTGTCAAAATCAAGTTTGCGGATTTTTTTCAACGTTCATTAAGTTATTGTTAGTACCTGAACTTGATCCCCTGACGATACGATCTGCAGCTCATGATGGTTCCTCGACGCTATCTGGAATATATTAATTCAAGAGGATTTGCTTCAAAGGCATTAAACCAAAAGCAAATTGTATATTTCTATAACTAAAATCTTTTAAATCGTAGAACACGTCATCGATGATTTAAAAATAGATCAGCATTTTGAATCCTCCTTAAATACGAGTCTAATCATCGATGTCGTATTATCATAAATGATTTTATTGAACTTATTTGTATTCTTTTACGATTGCCAGCAAATACGTTTTCGAAAATCAGACATGCGAATTAATTTGCAAAGGTATACGATTGCATGCACATTATTACGAATCAATGCAGTTATATACGATTTTAAAGCATATATCTCCAAGTGGCAAGCAAAGTTGCGAGCTTTTTTCTTTCTGCTAAGATCTAACACCTGGTTGTTATGATAATATAAATCGTATTTCATGTTGAAAAAAATCTTAATTTCGAATAATTTTATGCATAGCACGACAAAATCTGTCAATCATGGCTGATAATCGTCCCAGACAACCATTTGGTGGCTATTTCGAATTTGCAATACAAATACACGTGTAAACATATCGTATATAATGCAGCAAAACCAGTATATACGTATTATTTTGGAGTCCATATAGGTACATTAGCACACAATTTCTTGATTTGGATTGTATTGTCCTAATAAAATCATGCAATGTATTCAAATACGATAAAAAATATGCATGGGCCGCACATTGTAGGTGCAGATATACGAAAATGAGTTTAAATAGCATTCTATACGATATAATCTGTTAAATAAAATACGACTTCTGGTTGTCTAAGTAATTGCCTTCTGTTTTTGCCATTGATTAACACCAGCTGCCTGCTGCTGACACACTAACTGCACTTATGTCAACACATGACTTTGATACTGCTTCAATGTCTATGTCATGCGATACTTCGTTTTAGTCAGCGACATTAGCTTACAATGTCGTGACCAAGTTGAATGAAAAATTATTACATGCTACGACTTTTTTTCATATTACAGCACACAACTACATTTTTTCAAACTGCTGTACAACTAATAACGTAAATACCTCACAACACAGCCATAAAAAGGAAAATGAAAGATGATCGTAGGTGTGATGCGAGTGGAATACAAAAATGTCATTCAATAATGACATTGCTGCCTAACTGACATATTCCTCCGACTACATTGACTACTAGAGGTTAATCGATTCGAACGGAAATAACTGAATATTACCAGCCTTGCATGTAGTGTTTGAATTTGTATGTATTTATTCAAGTATCACACAATCAATCATAAAAATATAGTTGTATTTACTATATCTATAGTTCAATACCTAGAATCAATCATACATTTGCAGTTGAATCTATCATACTTGCAGTTGAATCAATTATATAACTACAGTTAAATATATCGTTTTTTATGTTAAAAATATTAGAGGTCAATGTATAAACAGAAATGTGTAGTTGAATTTATAATATTGTTCAATGCCTAAAATCAATCATACAATTGTAGTTGAACCTTTCATATTAACAATTGAATCAATTATACCATTACAGTTGAACCTTTTAAATTCATGGTTGATTGGGTATGTTCAATCAGCAGTTTGTAGTTGAATCAAATATATTCATAATTGAATGCCTAAAATCAATCATACTATTGTAGTTTTCCAATGTTTTATATTGTTTAATGAATAAACATAGGGGCAAAATTAAACTCCTAGAATATTCGTTGCGCCACAGGATCTTTCTATTAATTTCATAGCTGATTGCGTAATGTCAATCATCAGTTTGTAGTTGCGTCTATTATATTTATAGTTGGATGCAAAATAACCAACTACGCTTTGATTGGTATAAAAAGCTAAAATAAATAGAACAACCGTCGTCTATTTTCTCCGTATTATGAATAATGTTGAGATAAAAATATCAATCGCACTTTCATCGTCGTCGCTTTGCGTAAGCTTATTTTTCTCTATGTTGTTGACTTATTCACGCATCATATGCTTCTTTTATTTATAAGCATAAAAAAAAATTACTTACATAATTAATCAAGCACCCGCAAATTGCTTCGATGGGGAAGCTAAAGTTCATACAAAAACATGCTCCCATGCTTATGAATGATCTTAGTTTTGTCATGTTCTTTTACGTGGAAGAGAATTTTTATATGAAACATCAAGTCACACAAACTCAACGAATTTGCTCAACATAGCTTGTGTGGAATCGTGGGCCACATTTTGTGGGGTATCTTGGGCTACCTATATTTTTGGTGTTTTTATACACATTCAGAACTCAATATATTTTTATGTTTTTTTTTTTTTGTGATGGTCCCTTAGGCCCATTTGGGTCCTTCCTCCACCCCATACGCTTCTTTAGAAGTGGGAGGGACATATTATCCTAAGGATAATTTTATTTTACTTTAAATTTTCTTTTTCTGTACGACTTATTTAGTCTTACTCCCGCGTATGTCCATCACCGTACAATTTAACATCTGATTCTTCGTCAGATTCCATCACTTTCATTGTATGATCCTTGTCAGGATTGGTCATATTTTCAAACAGTCCGTTTGATGTATTGTATTGCCATTTTCTTGAATGTGTTTATGTTCACAATATCTTTGATGCTCGAGGGTAGGTTGTTGAACATTTTCAATCCATTGTAGAAAATTGAGCGTTTGCTCATCTCTTTTCTGATATTTGGCAGTCTGAAGTCTTGTGCTCTTCTAGTGTTATATCTGTGAATGTCGATTCCGTATTGTAGGCCGTCCGTTAAATAATTTGGTAACATACCATTTTTCATCTTATATATAAACATTAAGCTGTTATATGCAATTCTTTGTTTCACTGACAACCATTGAAGAATATCGAGCATTAAAACACTAGGGGTGTATCGATTGCATCGTATCACTACTCGCATAATTTTATTTTGTATTTTTTGCAGTCGATTTGTTTGTGTGTCAGATGCATGAAGCAATATTGTAGCGCAATAATCGAAGTGTGGCATGATCACGGATTTAACATAAATTACTTTTGACCAGAAAGTCATATAGCGACTAATTCGGCAAAGTATCCCATATTTTATGGCGATTATCTTGATTGTATAGTCAATATGTGCTATGAAATTCAGCTTCTCATCAACTTGTATTCCCAAGTATTTTACCTGGTGCACTCTTTCGATGGCACAACCATCAATCAGCAATTCTGAGCAGACTCTTATTTGACGATTACCAATAACCATCCAGCTGGTTTTATTAAGATTCAGACACAATTTTTTATGTTTTAAAAACTCAGAAATATTTTTCAAATCGGCATTTGCTTCTTGGATAACGAGCTCTAAGTCATCACCACTCCAGTAGGAGACTGAATCATCCGCAAATAATTTAAGAGAACCATAACGTAGACAGTGTTTCATTTCATTGATGTACAATATGAATAAAATGGGACCCAGAACACTTCTTTGGGGGACTCCTAGATTATTTTCTCTATATCGTGAATATGATGACCCATATTTTGTACTTTGCATTCTATTATTCAAGAAGTCTTTAAACCAGTTTAGTACCGTTCCGTTGATACCTATTCTTTCCGAAACGTTCACCAACTTTAACCGTTCAATCGTTTCAAAAGCTCTCTTGAAATCCAGAAACACGGCAACTGTGTAACTACCGTTTTCAATATTGGCTTTCCAATTTCGAAGTATCAAGTTCACTGCAGACTCCGTTGAATGCTGCTTTCTGAATCCAGATTGCTCATTAATCAATGACTCAATAAAATGTAGAAATTGTTTTTTAACTGCTAACTCCAGCACCTTTTCTTGTATTTCCAACATGTTTATCGGACGATATATAATTTAACCTCTCGTGCTTTTTTCTCTTTTTCAATTGGAACAACAGTCGAATGCTTCCATGTAGAAGGTATTATGCCTAATTGTAGACTCATATTTATAATTTGTGTCAGCTGATTAGCTAGTACCGGTAGAGAATCCTTAAAAACTTTCAAAGAGACGTTGTCGATACCAGCCGTGGATTTCATAGTTTTCACGATCTCATCAAATTCTTGACAACTTATTGTTTCAAATGAACTGAAACTTCCACCATTGCAGACAATATGATCCACGAAGGCGTTAGAACTTGTCGGAATACTGTCATGGATTTCCATGACACTGTCAATGAAGAAGTCATTAAACTTCTCTGCAATTTCCCCGTCAAACGAGACGTTATTTTCTTTTGCAGTATTTGGACTTACTAGTCGTTTGATCGTTTTCCATAGCAATTTTCCATTATTTTTATTTCTTTCCAGCTCATCTTGAATTTATCTATTTTTAGCCAACTTTATTTCACGTGAATATTCATTCCTTACCAATTTGTATTTTCGCCAACTTCTTTCGCATTTCGTTCTTAGAAACTGTTTATAAAGATGGTCTCTTTGCTTTTTCATTTACTAGAGGCTACTGGAGTGCCATTTAGTACTCGAACCTGTACCATTTAGTACCGGCTTAACCTCTTTTTGGACCACAAGTGCATTTACACTATCTTTCAATAATAAGTCGAAGGGTCTTAATAACTCATTGAAGTCTGCGCATCTCAAGGTTGATTTTCCTGCCTCCAGAAGCTGACGAAATGCATTGTCATTATATCGACTCCAATCCTTCACCATGTAATGGTTTCCGGGAACCCATTCTTTATGTCCAAAACCAGCAGAAACATTTATAGTCTCATGATCTGATATGCGACAATCTGGGATGATAACTGCTTCAGCTCTGTCCACATTAGTGAAAACAAGATCAATTCTAGTACTGCTGGTTGCCGTCTTCGAGTGTCTTCTGTAACAATTTGTCGAAACCCATATGCTTCCATAACACGTTTCAAGTCTCTGCATTCTGCTTCTTTATTAAAGTTGATATTAAAATCGCCACAAAAAATGTTATCAATTTCGTCAACTACAATATCACTAAGCCAAAGGTTTTCAAGAATATCTATAAAACGGGCGTCATTTGCGCTTGGCGAATGGTAAATTCCACCAACGATGATACTTTTCTTTCGATTCCTTAATTTTAAGGTCAGCATCCAGTTCATATCGAGATAGGCATTCAGTAAACATCTATCTCAAATACATTTTGCACAAACATAGTAACACCACCAGTATGTTTCGAATGCGAAAGACAATTAATCATTGTATAACCTATGATATCGAGCGTGTTCAAATTTGCGTCTACAGTTAGATGGGTTTCAACTAAGACTATAACGACAGGTTTTAGTTCCTCAACCACAATAACAATTTCTTCGAAATTATTTATCAATCAACAAGCATTGAGATACAAAATCTCAGAAGTTTTTTGCTATTTGCCGTAATCAATAAACTTTTTTGCTTTTATAACCTTTCTTTTGTAAAGCTCACAGTCGTAGCTCCAAGCCGAATGACAAATATCTAGCTTCTCTTCGTCTGAATTAGTTGAACGATTAAATTTAAAGCAATTAATACATTTTTCATATTGAGCCGTACATTCTTTCGTTTCATGGCTTTCAGCACATTTGGTACAACAGGTTTGTTCATTACAATGTTCAGCTTTATGGCCAAAATGCCAACATTTGTAACATCTAAGCACACTTACTGCTTCATAAATTTTGCATCTTTCCCATCCCACATTAACTTTGCCACGTTTTATCAATGTGGTAAACGTCTCTGCATCAACTTCAATGGTAGCAATCATTGGATTATGTTTCCATTTGGCATTTTTCTCGATTTTCAACACTGTGATTTCTGCATCGGATAAATTATTCTGTTTTTTTAATGAATTAACAAATCATTAAAATTATCAATTTCATCAAATCCTACAATTTTTAGTTTAGGTTTAGTGGGTTGTTTAATGTCGATTATGTATTTCTTGCCGAAAATTTTCTGTATGTTATTCCTATCTATAAAGTGTTCTTATGCACCCAGCAGTGATGCAATTGAATTTATTGTTTTTCAATGTCAAAAAACATACTCTTGTTAAACAGCTAATAATTTATTTGTCTGATAAGATTCGAAGTTATGGTCTTCGACAAAGTTGTTCAGCGGAAAATTTTATAAATGGGCACAAAAACCATCTGTAATTCTGTTTTAGAGCCATCTGTTGCCAAATATGTAACTATCGGAACTTTGTGCTAACCTGTTATACATCTTTCTTTTAGCTTCGTAAAATTTTGAAATTTCTTTAGAATTTCTGGAATGCAATAATTTTTATTAGCCACAGTCGTTCAATTACATCATTCTGAACAAACTTGTCTACAACAAACAAGGCACGATACTTTCAACGAGTACGTGATTCCGGTTCACTAAATTAACTCAACATTTTCCCCTCCATCGAAAACTAAATTAGGCGAATAAACATGACATTCCTGACGGGCAGTTGTCTGCACCCAAAGCGCAGTTCGGAACGCAACGAGAACATCGGTTGTGTTGTCGTTGTTGGTGTTGATGTTGGGCAAAAATGACAGTTCGATGAGTTGGATTAATTAAATTTGAAATGTGTTACACCGGATCAGCCGATATGCTTAGGGGGAAACTTTACGTATCCGTATATATTTACAAAAGGTTGCTTCCTTTATATCCGAAACTGGCAAGACATTGTTGAGAATCCTTTAGTCCCACCCTTCAGCTGCGTTACGTTTTTTTCGACCGAACAATAATATGGCAGCCCTCATGGCAAATTTGTTGGCACTGCGCTTTCCGCGTTTTCCCAGTTGATATATGCATACAGATGTGTATATTATTTAGCTTTGAAATGAATCAAATTTTCTCTGAATCATTGCAGCCAAGCAATTAGAAACGATTGATGACTGGGAATGTGACAGCAATTTTTCATCCCAATTGATGAACAGTTCGGTTTCAATTAAATTATTGCTTGGCCTTTTCATGAACAATTTTCTAATTAAAAATTTCAAATTCATCTTACAAAAAGGGAAACGCCTTTCGTTCTTCTAAAATATGGAATTCGTTACCCATCATATGAAAAAGATGCTGTTCCTATGGGCGGCACGGCAATCCATGTATGAACCCCAACGACACCATAACGAAGCTAATTGACACAATTCAATTGGCTGTGTCGCAAATGCCATTCGATTCACGTGTGCAATTTGCTATCATTAGGTTTCGTCAAATTACAAGTCATAAAACAATTCAATTGACTGTCCCCAGCTAGCTGCTGGCTTTGCAAAACCATTCAAGAAACAAGTGGATGTGGAGTCATCGGTAACCCTTCGTGATGTTACAGTTATTTTTATTTTTGATCGGTTTTTGATCGATTCAATGAATGATGACATTGATGATTTTTTTTCCAGCTAACTGTCTCGAAACGGGAAACAAATTCTATCATTCCGGTCCAGCACTTCAAATTCGGAAGACGAACCTGAACTCTCTGATGATTGTGTGTGACATTCTCATCTAAAGCAACATGTCGAACTTTGACAGTTTTATTATACAAAAAATGGTTTTATGATTATTTGAGACTCCTCCCGCCTTCCATTGAGGACAAACGAAAGGGGGAGAGGCATCCACACCATTTTTTTTGCAAAATTCCAGAACACCTTGAGCAATTGAACAAAATTTGGCCAGGGAGGATATTTGGGTACGAGGAATGTTTCTCTCATTATGCGTGACCCCTCCTTTTTTTGAGAAGGGTGTTAGGATTACCCCATTTTACATTTTTCTTGGCTTAATTTGAGAACTAATCAAACAGATTGAATCAAATTAGTCATGTTAGGATATTTGGGTACGAGAAAAGATTCTTATATTACTTTAGACCCCTTTCCTCGCCTTGAAGTGGACAAAGAGGAAGAAATGGGTGGGTTCCATACAAATTTCGTTGTATAGCTTAAGAACTTATTTAGCATAGATACATATTTGACATGGGAAATTTATTGCATAGTTGGAAAACATTTTAAGCAAAAGTAAACACATTTTACAAGAAAGGATGTTTGCGTAAGAATAACATTCGCAGAAAAAAAATTGACGGCCGCAGGTCTTGAACAAAATTTCGCATTGTAAAATTTTCAATATATGCTACAAGGGTCAAATTTTTACCACTTTTTTCCAACACGAATGAACTTGCTCCAAGTAATTAGAATTTCACACTTTTATTTATTTTTTTCCTGCCTTAAATTAAATTAGTTTGCCTGAGTTAATACGTTCAACTGAATGCCAATTATATTTGCTCATTTGTATTTAATTTCATTAAATAAAATTTGAAAAATTTCAATTTTTTCTTTCTAAATTTCATATTTGCCACAAATTTAGCTATGACAGATTACAAACCGCCGAGTTTCGGCCACTCCGATTCGAGGGACTGAAAAAAAAAATTAAACAACGTATCTAAGGTAAACCTTATGAAACTTATCTGAGACCTGTTAGGGCAGGTTAAGGCTCACCGTTTGTCCACAATTCACTACGGAAGCGGCCACAGATTATTGTCCACAGTTCTTCGGATCTAAAGGCTGCTGCACCCAAACGGAAGTGGAAATTTAAGGAAAAACACCTTTTCACTTTCCGGACACTTTATTGTGTAATAATACACTCTGGTAAATTACTTTTCCCTATTACAAGACCTTTAAGGCCACTTTATTATAAAGAACAAATCAACGTTTTTAGGGAGGTTGAAAAACGGGGTATAGCTTCTGCTCTTTATTGCTATCAAGAGAACACTAACTGCCTATTTGAATAATAGTTACGAAGAGGCTGATCAAGCAATAGTTGGAGTAACTCATGAGAGCATTTTATCCATTCTCTGTGGTGGGTTCGGACCATTTTGTATAAAATTACAACATCGAATCCTAACATGGCCGCCACCTTGAAATTACTAAATTTCAAAAAAAGTACAATTCAAAAGGAAGCTTAAAATTAAATACACTAATTTAAAAATTTTTTGCAAGTAAGTTCTAAGAAACTGAAGCTGGAGCTGATGAATCCAAATATAATCGGCCTCCTCAGTGGATTGGTTCCGGTGAATTGGACTGTTGACTATCTTCATGGGTTGACACCGTTCGTTCGATTGGTAGCGGGCATATCTTAGTGATATCGCGCTTGAAGTTTCCTTTCGCAGTCTTGATATCAATCACTCGCACCAAACCATCTTTGCCTGGAAAAACTTTGGAGATCCTTGCCAGTGGCCAACGGACAGGGTGTTGAAATTCATCTTTCAGTATGACCAGTTGACCGGGTACCAAATTACGATTTGGTTCCCGGAATTTAAAATCTTTCTGCATTTCCTGTAGGTACTCCTTTCTCCAATGGTGCCAAAACTGTTGATAGAGTTGCTGAAGACGATGATAATGATTGAGACGGTTAGGAACTACGTCACACAAATTTCTGTCTGGCAAGGAATACATTGATGACCCGATAAGAAAATGTGCGGGAGTAATAGCGGATAACTCATTTGGGTCATCACTCATAGGAACAATCGGGCGTGAGTTCATGGCGGCTTCTATCTGGGATAGAACTGTGGACAAATCCTCATAAGAAAGCAAAGATTTACCCAATTGGCGATACAGATGTTTTTTTGCCACTTTTACGGCAGCCTCCCAGAGTCCGCCAAAGTGGGGGGCCTTTGGGGGGTTGAGGTGCCATCTGATCTCTTCTTCTGCACAGGATCGATGAATTTTTCCTAGTTCGTCTTCGCTAGAGAGCATCAAAAACAAATGATGTAGCTCATTTTTTGCTCCAACGAAATTCTTGCCATTGTCCGAATGTAGATCCGTAGGTCGGCCTCGGCGAGAGACAAATCGTCGAAGAGCGTTCAGGAAGGCCTCTGTTGATAAATCAGTAGCTGCTTCGAGGTGGACCGCTTTGGTCACGAAGCAGATGAAGACGCATATGTAGCCCTTCATAGATGGTGCCCGCTTATGGATTGGTTTCAAATAGATTGGACCTGCGTAGTCGATTCCTGTGATGCTGAATGGTCTGCTAACGGTGATTCTGGATAATGGAAGCTGCCCTGTTTGTTGCTGCGCCGGAACGGGATTGGCTCGAGTGCATGGGATACAATTTCGGATGATGAGGTGCATAAGTCGACGTCCATTTACTGGCCAGTATGTCTCCCGCATTACGGCCAAAGTAACACGGCCGCCACCATGAACCAATTTTTGGTGATAAAATTTGGCAATCATTGTTGTTAGTGGATGGAAAGTAGGGAGCAGAGCTGGGTGCTTGGATAGGAATGGTTGTTGCAAAAGGTTTAACCGCCCCCCCACACGTATGATACCCTCTGAATCAATAAATGGTCTTAATGTTCGGATTTTAGAAGATTTGGCTAAAATCTCCCCTTTGGTCAACTGTTTAACTTCTTCCTGGAATCCATCAGCCTGGGCAAGACGTACTAAAAGAAGCTTGGCTTGGGATAGTTGGTCTACTGTAAGTGTTCGTGGTTTTGAATTAGCAACAGTTTGAGGATTAGTTCGAGCTTTCAAATTAACATTCTGGATGAACTTCTGGCAGTATGCTACTACTCGAATCAGGAAAGAAAGGCGAGAATATTGACAGAAGAGAGGGTTTACCGATGATTCGCTTCTGCAAACAGCAACAAATTCTGGGTGTCTTTCTTCTTCTGCTTCCTTGGTAGTGAGTGATCGTGAAACTGGCCATTTCGCTTCTGCTTCAGACAACCAGTTCGGCCCCTGTACCCACAGTTTGCTTTTCAAAAAATCCTCAACTTGCATACCTCTGGAAACTAGATCGGCCGGATTTTGAGTGCCAGAAACGTGATTCCAAACTGATCCGTGTGTTGCTGTTTGGATCTCTGAGACCCGATTTGCTACGAAGGTCTTCCAGGTACTGGGTGGAGATTTGAGCCACTGTAGTGCCACAGTTGAATCGGACCAGAACGTTGATTTTATATCACCCATATCGAGAGCTTGTTTTACTTGGGAATTTAAACGAGAGGCTATAACTGCTGCGGTGAGTTCAAGTCGTGGTAGAGACAATCTCTTGAGAGGTGATACACGGGATTTAGCTGCTAACAGGTGAACTCGGATATCTCCTTCGGAACTTACACTCCTTGCGTACGTACAGGCTCCGTAGGCTTTCTCAGACGCGTCAGCGAAGGTATGCAATTCAACACAAGAATTTATTTGAAGAGCATATCGATCAAACTTAAATTCAGCCAGACGGGGAAGTTGTTGGTGAAAGTTATTCCATTTGCATTTGAGGGAAGTTGGTACATTTTCGTCCCAAGAAATTGCAAGAAGCCACAGTTCTTGCATTATCATTTTTCCAGTTATGATTATCGGTGATATAAGACCAAGAGGGTCAAACAATTGAGATATTATGGAGAGTATCGTTCTTTTTGTCACCTTCAAATTTTCATGATTAATCCTAAACTCGAATCGAAATTGATCTGGTTCTGGTTCCCACAGTATACCTAACGCCTTCACAGTTTCTTCGGGGTCAAATCTTCGGGTTGATTGAGTGCCAATTTGATCACCATTCAGACCGTCCAAAACTTCAAGTTTATTTGAGACCCATTTTCTAAGTGGAAATCCACCTTTTGCGGAGAGTTCGATCAACTGATTACGCAATTTAATGGCTTGCTGTATGGAACATGCTCCACCAACATAATCGTCCATATAGAGAGATTTTTTACTTTCGGCTGCTCCCATTGGATAGTTCAGAGCTTCGTCGTCCGCGACCTGGCGAAGGGCGCGAGTTGCGAGAAAAGAGGATGGTGCTAAGCCGTAAGTGACAGTTTGCAGTTCATAAGTAGCTAATGGATCAGTTGGTTGGAATCTCCACACAATTCTTTGGAAAGGTCTATCGGAAGGATGGATCAACACTTGACGATACATCTTTTCTACGTCAGCTACCAAAGCGATTGGATGTTTTCGAAATCGAATCATCAAAGTGATTAAGTCTTCTTGAACTACTGGGCCTATGCAAAGACTGTCATTTAACGAATAGCCTGTCGAGGTTTTACTGGAACCGTCGAAAACGACACGGGTTTTAGTGGTAGTACTCGATGCCTTGCAAACCGGATGGTAAGGAAGATAATAACAGGGTTGGTTTTCATTTGCAGGAACCTCAACTTTCTTCATGTGCCCTAGCGAAATGTATTCTTGAATAAATTTGTTATATTCAGCTCGGAGCTCAACATTCCTTTGCAGCCTTTGTTCCAGCAAATTGAATCTATGGATGGCTATTGATTTGGATTCTCCAATCATAGAGTTAAAATTTTCGCGCTTGGGAAGGGAAACAACATATCGTCCATCACTCTGCCTATAGGTGGTTGCTTGAAAATGTTTTTCACAAAATTGTTCTTCTATTGAATAGTCATTGCGAACTGGTAGCTCCTCTATTTTCCAAAATCTTTCTATCGCATCTTCCAGAGAGACTAGTGAAAGGTTCAATGCGGTTGTGGGGTTGAGATTTCCGGGATGAACAATATTACAACCACCTGCAACTACCCATCCGAATACGCTTTTAACCAAAATTGGTAAGGATGCACTCAGTTGTATTCTATCAGCGGTGGGAAAACATTCGAAGAAAAGCTGTGTTCCTATTATCATATCGATTGGGGCTGTTTGATTGAAGTTCGGATCGGCTAAGCTCAAATTCGCAGGCAATTCCCAGTCGACAATCGAAATGTTTTTAGACGGTAAATCTGTAGTCATTTTTTTCAACACAAGAAAAGTGACAACTCTTGAAAACATTCCATCTCTTGATGAAATTTTGCTGGTTACGGATCCAGTTGCTTGCTCTGGATTTGACCCTATACCTTGGACTAAAACATTAGTTCGTTGACGTTTTATTCGCAAAAGTTGGGCTAAACGATCAGACATCAAATTAGGTTGGGAAGCGCTATCGAGTAGTGCACGAGCGAGATGTTCTTTACCGTATGCATCGAAGACACGTAGAATTACAGTGACCATGAAAATTGTGGGGCTTGAATTGGAGAGTGAATTGGAGTACTGTACGTCAACGGAAGAAGCCTGTGGCACTGTAGATTCAAGGGCAACAGCAATGTTCTGACTGTCATTCACCATGGCATCCTGATGTTCGAACACTTGATCGGAGTTTTTATTTACACACATATAAAGCGGCCCACCACACTCCCCCACACCAAAAAGCTCATATGAGCCCCCTGGTAATGGACGCTTTCTGTTCTCAGCATGTCTGGCAGCAAACAAAAAAAAAACGCGAGCAAAATTTATTCATGCTGAGAACTTTAACAAAAATGTTTTTTTTACTTAATGCGAGGGAATGAAGCTAGACAAGTAAACTAAACTAAACTAAGAATGAATCTCAGTGGAAAGAGCATTCCTTTGAAGAGATCCATTTTTACAAATAATTAATACAAAAGAAACAAATTAAAAATTAATTGATAAAGCTAATATACTAACTAGGAAAAAATATTTACAAAAAAATGTTAACGTTACTTTAGAAAAAAAAAATTAGTTAAAATATATGTGTAACAAAAAATAAAAAATTAAAAAATACTGGCATGATGATAAGGTTTACGACTGAAGTTCCTTGAGGTGACGTATCACTTTCGATTTGAAAATGTTGCGGTTGTTAGCATTTTTGACAACTTCAGGAAGGCAATTGTAAGAAGCAGGTCCAATGTAAGAAATTCTGCGTTGACCAAAAGATGTTAAGCAACGGCTTCGAAGCAAATGATGTGATTGACGAGTATGGCGAGAACGAGTGCCTGAGTTAAACAATAAATTTCTTGTGTTGTCTAATGAGTTCAAATTGTCGAAGACATACAATAATGTTTGCAGACTACACAAGTGGGTAAGAGGTAAAATATTGTAAGTTGTATTCGAGTACAGTAAAGACGTAGGATAGAGATAAGGAAGTTTGAATATGGTTTTTATGCAACGATTTTGTAATGTCTGCAATCGCCCGAGGATAGACAGGGAAGCCCTGCCCCATACCGCGATGAGATAGTTCAACTGAGAGTGAATGAAAGCAAAATAAAATTTAATTAAAACATGACGCGGCAAAAAACTTCTAATTCGCCAAAGAATACCACTAAAGGACGATGTTTTCTTTATAAGGTTGTTGACATGAAAACTCCACGAAAGTGTTTCATCAAGCGTGAGCCCCAAATATTTAAAGTTATCCACCTTTTCGATTATAGTATTATCATAAGAAAGGTCATTGCTGCAATAAATTCTTCTTCTTGCTGAACGAAATATCATGTATTTGGTCTTAGAAAGGTTTAGGGTCAGCAGATTGCTATTAAAGTATTTGCCAAGAATCTCTAAGTCTTTTTGCATTTTTCCGATTATGACATTGGGACAATTCTCTGGATAAAATAAAGCTGTGTCATCTGCAAATAATCTGGGGGTACCATGTAATGGCAGGTTGCATAAGTCATTGATGTATAGTAGAAAAAGTAGTGGCCCAATGTTACTACCTTGAGGCACACCCACTTCTATTTGTCCCAACGAGCTATTTATTTTATCAATAGAAACATACTGTTTCCGTCCTGTAAGATAGCTACGAAAGATGTTATTAGCAACTCCTCTTATTCCATAGCAATCCAGTTTCCTAAGGAGAACGTCATGATCAAGCGTGTCAAAGGCTTTTCTTAAGTCCAGAAACAATCCTCCTACAATTTTTTTTGTGTCTATGTTTTCAATTACCGAATCTATCAATTCACACATTGCAATAAGCGTACTAGACCCAGCTTTGAAACCGAATTGCAGGTTATATAAGATGTTATTTTCTTTGATAAAGTTATTGAGTCGACTTACCAGAAGTTTTTCGAATATTTTGCTAAACACACTAAGTGTTGAAATTGGACGGTAATTATTTATATTCATTTCATCGCCTGCCTTAAAAACGGGAACCACTCTAGCGACTTTTAGACTTTCGGGATAGACCCCCGATACCAAAATAGAATTAAAGCATGCAGTTAAAATACGTGCCATTTCTAAGCAGTTAGATTTTAATAAGCTGCAGTTTGAATTGTTGAAATGTAGCATAGAGTGATGAGCCTTTTGACAAATTCGACATTTGTAATTTGATGGGCAATCACGGGCAAAATGGTCTTGGCGAAAACAGTTAATACACAGTCTTTTTTGGTTGACGATTCGCAATCGGTCGTTTACAGACATGCGCTCAAATCTGGGACATTTTACTAGCAAGTGGCGTTGGGAGCAAGCATGACACTGTGGGAATGAATTCTCAGTCGTAGCATAGGATGAAGTTCTCGTAGGCAAAGATTGACCCATTTCTAAACGTTGTGTTGATGGATTGAGAGGGGATATGATTCACCGAAATCGATTCAAGAACCCGTACCCGTTTTTCCAAAAATTCGACCAAGCATTCATAGCTCTGATTATCCACAGACGCTGCATAATCTTCCCAGGCCTTTATCGTTTCATCGTGCAATCTAATACACAGAAGGTGTTCCAAAAGTGTACTCCACTGAGCTGTGGGTTCCCCTAATTGAGCAAGGATTTTAATATGTCTTTGAAATTCATCTAAAGTTGAATGAAGAGAAGCAGCAGATTCTTTCTTCATGCGAGGAATTTCCAGCAAGTCTTGTAAGTGTCGCTTTTTCAACAAATATTCATTTGAATATCGGTTAACTAAAGTTTGCCAAGCGATAGGATAATTAATGGCACTTATCCCAATGGACTCAATCAGTTGCGCGGCCTCATCCTTCACTGCTGAACGCAGATAATGAAATTTTTGTATGTCGGGTAGTTCTGCATTTTCATGAATTAATGCCAAAAAGGTATCATGAAAGGTAAGCCATGTACGGTAATCTCCGTCAAAATCAGGTAGTGTAATGGTTGGTAGTTTAAGACCAGATAATGTGGAAATATTTCGAAAGGGTTCAGTGGGGCGGTTATTTTGGGGAACAATGGGAGCAGGCATTTTTGCTCGCAAATTGGCTTTTATTCTAAAAAGCCTTGGTTCGTAGCTCTCACGGAAACTAAGGTTAAGCTCTTTACCTTCTTTGCTGGTTTCCATATCCTCGAGTTGTGTTTGCACTTCCTCTAATGATGACCATAGACGATCTAACTCTTCCAGTCGTAGCGGCACCTCGAGCCCGTCCCGTTCCATCTCGAAGTTGTCAACGGAAGTTTTCGGCTCGAGTAAGAGAGGCCAGAAGAGTCGTCCGTCGAGTTGCCAACTGATCCTTAGAGCGTGGAGTACTCATTGTGAACTCCAAGAAATGAATGTACCTGGCAAAATACAGAACAGGTAGACCCGGACGAATCACTTGAAGTTAATGGAACCTTACTAACCTGAAGTAAGGCTTAATATGCCTTATAGCTGATTCTACGATGACTGGGTCGTTACAAAACGCTTCTTCACAGTTGGATGGTGTCCAGCAGCTGGCAGCTTCCGGTCTTAATACCAATAACCTCTCCGGTTATGAGGAGGAATTTAACGAATCCGGCGTCGGAGTGATCCGGCTTGCTAGGCAAAGAAGGAGAAAAGATCTAAAAGCACCCACGTGGGACTGCGCACGATTTGGAAAGGTACTTTACCTAGTACCTATAAAAACAGGCCTTGGTTCTTATTCTCAGTGTCTGGTATTTGCTGAACCTTTTCAGCGACGAATTGGAGGGATGGTTACGGGTGTTAGACGCTGTTTGGACCGCGGACGTACCACGGAAAGCCACGTAGACACAGTGGTCGGAAACAATGAGGTTAGAGCACGAACTTGGGCGGGAGCTTGAATGGAGTAAAAAAAATCTAAAAGCACCTGTGGTTGCGCTCGGCTTTGTTGGAGAGGTACGTACCATGTACCATGAAATATCAGGCCTTGTATTTCATACAAATCTGGAACGGATCCTAAGTTGATTTTCACGATGGCGGCAATTGGCTTGGCGTCGTGTTCGGAACAAAAGAAGATACCAGCACAATGGGCGTTTTCAACAAAAAGGTGTCGACAACTATGGCGTCTTCAACAATAGGCTGGTTTACCTCCAAAAGGAAGCTTTGTGGCTTGCTGCACGTGCTTTAAATTTCACGAGAAATCTGTCAACGGTGTAGCCCTTGATCCTGGTCACGGCACCATTTTATGTTAGGGCAGGTTAAGGCTCACCGTTTGTCCACAATTCACTACGAAAGCGGCCACAGATTATTGTCCACAGTTCTTCGGATCTAAAGGCTGCTGCACCCAAACGGAAGTGGAAATTTAAGGAAAAACACCTTTTCACTTTCCGGACACTTTATTGTGTAATAATACACTCTGGTAAATTACTTTTCCCTATTACAAGACCTTTAAGGCCACTTTATTATAAAGAACAAATCAACGTTTTTAGGGAGGTTGAAAAACGGGGTATAGCTTCTGCTCTTTATTGCTATCAAGAGAACACTAACTGCCTATTTGAATAATAGTTACGAAGAGGCTGATCAAGCAATAGTTGGAGTAACTCATGAGAGCATTTTATCCATTCTGTTGGGAAATCGAGCGTAAAACGGCCATTTCTTCAGATTTCGATGCGTGTGGTAGCTCAAACAGCTTTCGATTTCTCGGGAAAAATCACACAAGATAAGTCTCATTTGGTTAAAAAATCAAAATATACAAGTCCAGGATTAATTGACAAATGTAGGGGAATTGAGAGTAAAACAGCCATAACTCCATTTTCCGATGCGTGCGGTGGCTCAAATCGCCTTCATTCGATTTCTCGGAAACAATCACACAAGATAAGTCTTATTTTGTTTAAAAGTTTCAAGACCGTACATGCATTTTTCTAAAATCTTAGAAAACTTCAGGGGAATTTAGGGTAAAACAGCCATAACTCCATATTCTGATGCGTGCGATAGCTCAAATAACCTTCATTCGATTTTTCGGAAAAAAAATCACACCAGATAATAGGTTTCATTTGTTCCAAAATTTCCTGTGCGAACAAGCTTTTTTTCTTAATTAATCGAGATTAATTGAGAGTGAAATCAGCCAAAATTCCAGTTTCCAATCCTTCCAATCCTTCGTTTCCTTGAAAAAAAAAAAACACACTAGATAGTTCTCATTTGGCGTAAAATGTTCCAGTTCGAACAAGCTTTTTCTGAACTTTATTAAAAATGTTGGAAAGCTGAGGGTAAAACGGCCATTTCTTCAAATTTCGATGCGTGTGGTAGCTCAAATATCCTTCACGGAAAATAAAAAAAAGGTAAAATGTACCTTTTTGCGAGGTGAATTTTTTCCACCCCTCTTTCGAGGTAAATTTTACCTTTTTTTCATTCACCTAGCAAAAAGGTAGATTTTACCATTTTCTCATTCACCTAGCAAAATAGTAAATAATACCGTTTTCCCATTCACTGATTTAAAAGGTAAATGCTTGTTTGTCTGATTGGTTTCTTCAATAATAATTAATTTAAAAAAAAAACACAATTCATGAAAAAATTGGCATTTATTTGAAATAAATAGGGACTGTTACCTTATATTTATTTTTGAGATATATCACCGTGTTCTTAAAAATTGTTGAGGCAAGTCCTTTTTTCGCCAAGCTTGTCAGGTCCGGCTTGTCCGGAATAATATCTGAAGGCTGACGGGAATACAACACGAAGCTCTGTGGGCCGATCTGAAACAAAAGCAAAGTATTATGAAGAGAACCAGCACAACTAAATGAAATCTAAGAAAACACTTACCATTTTGTTCCGAGTTTCACATATTGTGCACGAAGCAGAACTTGTTCCTAAACGGCAAAACAGCTTAACCTCAGCTCAAATATTTACTTTTTTTCGAGATGATTTGTACCGTTTCGTTTAGATCAATCCAGGTCAACTTCACCTCGCTACGAGGTAAGTTTTACCTTATTTGGATTTACCTTTCTTTCTAGGTGGATTATACTTTTTGATTCAGCTCAATTCAGGTGAACTTCACCTCGCTACGAGGTGAAATTTACCTTTTTTGGATTCACATTTTTTCTCGGTGAATTGTACCTTTTTTCATTCTTCGTTTCAGGTATATTTTACCTCGCTGTGAGGTGAGTTTCACCTCGAATAGGTAGAAGTTACCTTTTTGGCTTTTGCGAGCATTCACCTTTGCTGTCTCGGTAAATTTTACCTTTTTATTATTTTCCGTGTTCATTAGATTTCTCGAAAAAAAATCACACAAATCAGTATTTTCCTGGATTGTTTACAAAATATAGAGGAACTAGGGGTTAAAAAGGCACTATATCTCCGTTCGTAGGCGCGTGTGTCCAAGCGATTCTCCGGACACTTTCACTAAAGAATAGTATATTTTCAGAGGTTTGTTCTAAGTAGGAGGGAAGATATTTAATTTCTTAAAGGTTTATACACTATTTTCCAATGGTGCATTGCTATAAATGAACAATACATTTTGTTTCTAGTTCAGAATAACAAAACTGAACTGACTTAAACTGCTGAGAGACTTAAAGATGCATAGGGGCATGTGCAAAATAGTGTTATTATGAACAAACAATCCTTCAGGTTTATTCCAAAATATTATGACACATTCCACCGTGACGTGAAATCGTTTTTCCGGACTTTTCTGAACAGTTATCATTATAAAAGTCATCCAATTTAGTTGAAAATGAAAAAAAAAAATGTAGCAAAAGATCGCAAATTGAATTTTCTTAAAAATGAACATAAATTGGTCCTTACAAAATTTTAGTTGTTTTTGTTGTGATCGATTACTTTTGTGACGTGAATTCACGCTAGAATTTACCATTTTCAACCTCAGTATAACTTTGAATTCCAGTTCCCTCGGTGGAAATAGAATATCGGTGTCTTCGTATAAGTTGTAGAAAAAAAAATAATTACCCACAATCTGATGTGCAAAACTTCTCAATCGAACAATAATGAACGAAGTTATACTTTTTTAAAGTTGTGACGTGAATTCATTCCCTTAAAACAGAACAGGGTGGTTGACTGAATTCACGTCACGAAATATCAAGTTATTCTGAACCATTCTTTAGAACCTTCAAATTTTATGTGCACTTTCAAAAACGATATTTTACTGTTCCGACTTTTACAATGATAAATTTTCAGTATCTTCACCTAACCTTTTTCCTAATTTAGATTGGCACTTCTTGAATAGCAACATATTGAGGGATCATACTTTAAAACTCGGCTTGTGATATAGCTCAATTGGCAAGTCAGTTGCTTCCTGAGCCGATGTCCGCGAGCTCGAGCCCAAGAGTAAACATCGATCACAGTTGTATTGGATTGATTTTTCAATAACTGCCAACGAGCATATTCCCCTTATGATATTTCGCAAAAAATCAAATTTTGTGACGTGAATTCACTTATTCGCGCTGTTGTAACTCAGCTAGATTTCAATCGATTTCTATAAAATTAAGTGTTTTAGAATCGTCTTATCATTTTCAAAGAAGATTTCATTTTTTTATGTCAGAAAATGTCAAAGTTTTATCGTATAATCAAAAAGTTTCCTTTTTTGTGACATGAATTCACTCATTTGTGACTGTTTTTGTTCGCTTTTCAAAACAACCACATTTGATATAAACAAATTCTTTTTTTCTACAAAATAAAGCAGTGTTTCTTGGCTTCAAAACGTTTAAAAAAAATTTCCAAAACAAATTTATCTTCATATTTTAATAGATTATTTTGGAAAAGTTATAACCACTTTTTCCAACAAAAAATGTGTGTTCAAAATCATATAAAACATGACACACGTTGTTTTTTTCGTCGGTTTAGAGTAATCTTCCGAAAATCAATCATTTTCACCGAGCCATGCTTGACTACATTCAGAGCCAAAAAATCAAAGCAGTCAAATTTTCCTTCTTCAACCAAATCATACAAACAATCATGCATGACAACGACGCTTCCGTATTTGAAACACTTTTGCGATACATGATGAGGTAAAAAAGGACGCAGACTATCAGCAACGAACGTCTCTACGCTGATTTCTTTCTCTTGACGACTTTCAACCTTTAGGATCATAACTGATATGTATCAGTTCTGAGCGATCTATGTAGGCTATCAGATGATTTTTTATTTTTCGCTTTGCCTAGAAGGACAAAAACATGACTAGGTAACCGCAATGAACTGTCCTGCATGTGCTACAGCTTTTTTGAACATGTGATCCTGGTATTTATTCAGATTTTTCCTTTTGAAACATTAATGATCGTCTATCAATAACGAGCATTATCAACAATGATGCGAGGATAGACGTTCGAGAATGATTGAGGGAGCGACGTTCAAAATGTATCACCAAGTATGTCGATCACCGTCGATTAGCCACGTGACGAATAGCAACGGTAGCCTCCGATGGGGCATGGTATATCTTCTTGTATCAAGTTAGTGTTGATTTTCGACATATTTTCAATGGGTACTTTTACCACGTGCGTATCACAGCACTCGGAGGAAGCATCATTCTAGCTAGAAACCATTCCTGATTGCTTTTCTTGAGCGATTTTCCGACCATTGGTTTAGAGTGACAAGTTTGAAATTTTTTGATACGCGAACGGATCAATATCACTTTTAAGCGGTACAAGCGCGTGGAATGTGTCTTATGACTTTCAACTTAAAACAAATAGTATCGAAATATTCAATGTGTCGCATCTTTCTACTTCTGAATGTATTCAATACCATTTAGATTTTTTCGAATATGTATTATAACAAGCATTAGTTATGTTGTTATATTGAAGCGATTTTTATTCGTGTTGCATTTAGTTGCCCATCATGTTAGAGCACCTGTATCAGTGGTTTATTCTGGTATCTTATTCATACAAGAATTGGACCAACGGAAATAGATCCAATCCGGTGAAAAAATTGGCAATCACACTCGTGTCCCATTAACTGTCAAACATATTAGAACTGCGTCAAATTGACGTCGAGCCATGGTACTCTCGGTAAAGTTTGTGGAAGAAGAAGTGAATGGATGTCGGATGAAACTTGGAGGATGGTCGATGATCGGAGAAAGGCGAAAGTCGGAATTGAGCAGGCATGTACCGTCAAATTGACGACGAGCCATGGTACTCTCGGTAAAGTTTGTGGAAGAAGAAGTGAATGGATGTCGGATGAAACTTGGAGGATGGTCGATGATCGGAGAAAGGCGAAAGTCGGAATTGAGCAGGCATGTACCGGGTCAGCCAAAGCAGCCGCCCGCTTACGATATGCGGAGCTGGAAAAGGCAGTTAAACGAGCTTGTAGACGAGACAAGAGAGCCTGGACAAACTCCCTAGCCGAAGAGGGGGAAAGAGCCGCCGCCAATGGAGATATCCGATTACTTTATGACATTTCTCGCCGCCTAAGTGGTGCAAGGACTAATGCAAGAATGCCGCTGAAAGACCGAGCAGGTCAGTTATTGACCGATCGAACAGATCAGCTCAAACGATGGACTGAGCACTTCGAACAACTCTTCCGAGTCACGAATAGCGATGGCCAACAGAACCCGCAGCTTGAAGTGCCAACAGTAAGTCGCATAAATGGCGTCAACTCGGAAGCGCCCTCGCTGGCTGAAATAGAAACGGCAATCAAAAACATGAAATCCAACAAAGCACCTGGGATCGATTGCATCCCTGCTGAAATGCTGAAAGCCGACCCTGCCCTGTCAGCACAAATGTTGCACCGTCTTTTCGCTGACATCTGGGATACTGCAACATTCCCGGCCGACTGGATGCAGGGTATTCTCGTAAAGGTCCCGAAGAAAGGAGACCTGACAGAGTGCGGTAACTGGCGAGGCATAACGTTGATCTGTACAACCCTCAAAGTACTCTGCAAAGTGATCCTGAACAGGATCCAGGAGAAAATCGACGCTACACTCCGACGGCAACAAGCTGGATTCCGATCCGGACGATCATGTGTGGACCACATCACAACGCTACGAATCATACTGGAACAAATCAACGAATTCCAGGACTCTCTTCTGCTGGTGTTCGTTGATTTCGAAAAAGCATTCGACCGACTTAATCATGAAAACATCTGGGCGGCTCTAAGGCGACGAGGGGTCCCAGAGAAACTAGTCCATCTCATCGAAGCACAATACGAGGCATTTTCGTGCAAGGTCTTGCACGATGGTGTCTTGTCCGAACCAATCCCGGTAACTGCTGGAGTGAGACAAGGATGTATCTTATCACCGCTACTTTTCCTCATCGTAATGGATGAGATTCTGACTGGATCGATCGACTGTGCACCGAACCGAGGATTGCCGTGGAATCCTTTAACAATGGAGCAACTGAACGACCTTGACCTGGCTGACGATATTGTTTTGCTCGCCCAAACACAACCGGACATGCAGAGCAAACTCGACGACCTCACCGATAGTTCCAAGGCAGCAGGTCTCAAAGTCAATGTCGGAAAGACCAAGTCGATGGAGATCAACACAGGAAATCCCTCCAGTTTCATGGTAGCTGGGCAACAAGTTGAGAAAGTGGAGTGCTTCCAGTATCTTGGTAGCCAGATAACGCCTGATGGTGGTACCAGGAAAGACATCGAAACCCGGATCAGAAAGGCCCGATTTGCGTTTGCGAGTCTCCGAAACATCTGGCGGTCACGCCAGATCTCTCTACGAACAAAAATCCGAATCTTCAACTCAAACGTCAAATCCGTATTGCTGTACGGGTGCGAAACTTGGTGCACATATGCGGTAACGACGCGAAAACTGCAAGTATTTGTAAACCGCTGCCTGCGGAACATCATCCGCGCTTGGTGGCCTGGCAACTGGATCTCGAATGAGGAATTACATCGCCGATGTCATCAAAGGGCGCTAGAAATCGAGATTCGGGAACGTAAGTGGAGATGGATTGGGCACACGCTGCGAAAAGATGAAAACGAGATTTGCAGAGAGGCGCTTGACTGGAATCCAGAAGGTCATCGAAGAAGAGGCAGACCCAGAAACTCGTGGCGGCGAAGCCTAGCCGCTGAAATCCGAACTGTCGACGATAATCTTGACTGGGACCAGGTGAAGTCGCTGGCTCCGGATCGTCAGCAGTGGAGGTCTTTTACCACGGCCCTATGCACCGGAGGATCGGCGCGGGATCATTAAGTAAGTAAGTAAGTCAAATTGTGTCCAAATCTCATCACTTTTGAACCAATCATTATACCGATTCTAAAAAAAAGTTGAGTTGAAACTGGTATCATGGACAACGGATGCGGTTGCTTTGGTCGGAATTTGGGTCTAAACTGGATGTTTGAACTACAGATGCAGGTGCTCTTAGGAGCGCTTTTTTTCCTATCTAAGGGCATCCGCAGCAATCGCGAGCAAAGTGAAAATGCTCGCGAATTTAATCACTTCTATACCGCACCGGGGGTTAGTATCAAGGTGAGCAAAATAGGGCCGTTGCCGTCGGGACCGACAAAATCACCAAATTTGCTCACTAGAAAGGGGCGAGAGCAAACATGCACTGAAAAAATTCTACCGTTTTAAGCAGAATTAAACAAACGAAGTTGTTTACTCGATTCTGAATCAATGCGAAGTGGCCAGCAATATGGCTCGTTATGACGGAAGCGAACCACTGTATGTATGTCAAAACACGAGCCGAGGGCTTCAACGGAGTTGTTAAAAATCGCATCTTGGGCAGAAACTTTTTTTTATTGCACAAAAACTAATTCCATGCAATATTTCCAAAAAGCCCTTCAAGTCCGACGATTGCTTCCTGAAGATTTAATGGAGTAATAATAATCGAGACCAGTGCGCTGTGCAGGATATTTGTATCCAACCGGCCAATATGGGTGGCATTCCAGTACTGTTTTTCCCCGTTTTTCGGAGCAGCAACTATTTCAGTCAGCACGTTGGATAGAAAAAAGTTGAAGATTTTTTAGAAAAGTATGATTTTAATAGAAATATAATAAATAAATAAAGTTGAATTTTAGTTGAACTGTTTAGTTTGTTGAATTTTGTTTTTCGGGTCCATGTGTTAGGAAATATAAGTGCCCGGCGTTTTGAAAACAAAATCGAGCTTAATTCGAAAATACATTCTTATCTGAACTTATTCTATTCAATCAAGTCGTCCTACAATTCAATAAGTTTTTAATCACAATCCAGCAAACGGGTGACACGGAATTGGAAACACCGTAAGGGAAATTCAACGCTTTGCCGAAAGGATCAAAGTTGAATCGGTCGCCGAAAACAACCACCACCGGTTGAAAGCGGTGTCCTATAGATATGATAACGAGGTCAAGCGAAGCAAACATCCTGCTAACTGCTAAGAAGTTCTTGCTGCATCCGTCATCGGACCCGATTGCTGGTCGTCTAAGGTGCTTGGCCTTAAGTCAATTGCTGCTGCTGTACGGCATGTTCAACCAGGATGTAGACTTTGACGTCACGTTACGGATAGCAGCTTTTAAGACCAACATTAATCGAAATTTTAGCAAAAAAAAACTGACGACTCCGAAAATTTACTCGGTCCGTATTAATTTAAGATTAAGATTTTCTTCAAAAGTTTTCCCAGTGCAATGCTGAATTTGAAAATATACACGGAAAATAATAAAAAGGTAAAATTTACCGAGATAAAAAGGTGAATGCTTGTGAAATCCAAAAAGGTAACTATTACCTCACCGAGGTGAAACTCACCTCACAACGAGGTAAAGTTTACCTGAATCGAGCAGACAAAAAAAGTAGAATTCACCTAGAAAAAAAGGTAAATCCCAAAAAGGTACTTTCTACCTCTTCGAGGTAAAGCTTACCTCGTAGCAAAGTGAAGTTGACCTGGATTGCGCTGAACAAAACGGTACAATTCACCTCGAAACAAAGGTAACTATTTTCCGAACCCATTTATTGAGGTTAAGCTGTTTTATCACTCAGAAATAAGTTTTGTTTCGTGCGCAATACGTTAAATAGGAGCAGAAAGGTAAATTTAGCATTAGATTTCATTTTGTTGTGCTGGTTCTCATCATAAAACTATATTACAGATTGGCCTACTGAGCTACGAAGTGTTTTCCTCATCATTCCGGAACAGCCAATATTATCCCCCAGCTGGCCGGATGAGTCGAACGGAGAAGGGACGAAATGTGCTAATTGTAGGAGGATTCAGCGGCCATGGTGGACGCGGAAAAGGCAGCGTTGATGGCCGAGAGGATGCAATAGTGTTTTCCTCCGACAAAGCGGAACATTCGAGGAAAAAAACGGAGAAGAACTTTATTAAAACATTGAGTCCCAAAGCATTAATGACATAGGTAATGAAAAATAAAAATAAAATCTTTAATGAATTTGTGTCTTTGTTTCATTTAATTTAGTGAATAAACAGAACCCTTTTAGATAGGGAATGGGAAACCGGTAGAATGTACCTTTTGATCAGTGAATCCCAAAAAGGTAAAATTTACCGTTTTTCTAGGTGAAAAGAAAAACGGTACAATTCACCTTTTTGCTAGGTGAATGAAAAAATGGTAAAATTTACCTCGAAAGAGGGGTGGAAAAAAAGTACCTCGCAACTCGGTAAATTTTACCTTTTTATTATTTTCCGTGTAATTATGCTACCGCCCGGTGCGCGAAAGAGTGTGTATCCTAAAACCGGTCCGCTGAAATGAGCAAAACCGGGCCGCGTATACTCACTTATTGGTGCGTTTGCTCTAAGTAGTAGCACACTAAGCATTAAGCAACCAAAATGTTTCCTCTCTTCACAAAGAACATTGTAGTACATTGATACATTCTCAGGAATAACCCGAGTTTTACTATTTTTTTCCTTAGCTAGTATGGTAACCCCCCTTTCTAGGAGGGGGAGGGGCTTCAATCTTCGAAGGAACAATTGCGGCCACAAAAATTTCTCCAAGCCAATATTCTAGCCAAATTGGTTTACCGTTTCCGAGTCATACAGATATAACAAGCCTTTTATGTTATATAAGATGCTTCAGAGTTGCCTTATAAAATAAGTCACAAATCCTTCCAAACGACATGTTAACCATTTGAATGTTTACGAGGCGTTTCAAAAATAATCCAGTCACTTTTCAATGGGTTGCCCTATGAATAAATTAAAAACCGAACAAATGGAATATAAATTGATTATCAACGACAAATTACATCAAGTTGTTTAAAACTAAATAAAACGGTGATCAAAACCTGCACCTGGATTCGAAGGAATAAAAAGGTTTGAAAGGCTTTCTTTTCAACATCCGTTTGCTCTCTTGGGCCATTTTAGCGAAACAGTACGGTACTGTATCGCGCGGATGTAGTAGCGTTTACTGTTTCTTGACCGGCTGCTACTGGCGGCAAATCAGAGCAAATTTATGAAATCTAATTCAATCATTGAACTTGAAACCTCAAGACCCATATATCTGTCTGTATACATTCTTTATGGCATTCCGTCCCAGACGGGTAATAGATAGCTGAGTCGGCTTTCAGCAGTTTCAGCTAGGCTTTGTGTCCCGCATGACAAAAACATACTTAGAAGTCGGTACCCGTATCGTTTAAAAAGTTCTGTGAAAAAAAGATGAATGAAAACGTCCTCACGCCGGTCGGACCATTGCGACTTGGGACGTCTAGTAGAGAAATGTTGACACCGTAATTGAATCAAACCTATCACTAGTAAGGAATTTAACACATTTGTTCGATTGATGAGTAAATCTAATAGGTTGAGCAATCTAATAGACGTGAGAACAAATTTGCGGTTTTGTGATTCTTTTAACAAGCTTTCTGTGGGTAATAAAGTTATCTTCAAGCTAGGCAGTAGATTTCAGCATAAGATATCTCTGTTAACGAAAATTCAAACAGGATTAATTTCTAACGTTTGTATATATTTTTCAGGTCCTCATCACGATGGCGAAAAGGCCCCATTCCTACCCTCAGAACCCGTTCGGCTTACGCCGGCCTGGGAAGAGAACAATCTTCCCAATGATGAACTCAACTTCAAAGGTAAGCAAAATATGTGTCCCTATACCATTCATTATTACGCGATTTGTTGGTAAATTAACAATTTATTGTGTGGGAGGAGACGACGTCAAAATATCGTTCATGTATGAAAAAACGAGACAACATTTTTCGTTTTAAGCGCAAAAAGAAGATTTATACCTGACACCTAAATACAGAACCGACCACCTGCTGGAAATTCTTCAGAAGAAGAAGGAAAGAAATTAAACCATAACATAACCTTAAAATATTTACCCCTACCGGTTCGTGGCCACCAACAAAAAAAAAGAGACACCAAAAGGTAAGGAGCCTTGGGGAAGAATTCGTTGGGCTCGTTGTTGAGACGCCCGAAAAGGGTAGCCTAATTTTCGATTACCTGTGCAGTTTCAGTTTCGCCTCGGCCGGCACATTTGCGGGTGAAGCATTTTTCCTACGATAATTTAGCAAAAGGTGACACGCCGTTCTGTTGTTGTTTTCTTTTAATTTGAAGTCTGCCTACACTTGTTAGAATTTTGTTTTACAATGTTTGATTTCCTTCTCGGTGTGTGATCGTTTGAAGTAAATATTATTTCTCACGCTCATTGAGTTTAGGATTATTTTTGTATGTCATAATCATGATTATGGACATGAAATGTGACGGAATAACATTCTATGATTTATTAATGGTAATCGAAGATTGTGCAACACTGCAGAAGCTTTTGATTTAATTTATGAAAAAAAACTTTTTCCTTCATTCTTCAGGTTGGTTTCAAAGCTTGAAAACCCCATAACTCTCGAACTAATCGGAAACTCCATATCATAAATTAGGCTATCTGGGCAAATCGCCTAACTACAGACACCCCCTTGTACCCTATTATATAATGCAACAAGATTATTTATGTTTGATTTTTTTGTTGATTGTTTTTTTTCAATGCTTGTACACTCTAAACATCATGCAGGCAAAATCGTTATTTAAAAAAGACTTAGAAAATTATGATGTCTCATTCAGCACTTCTATGATCACTAGGGGAGAATGAGGATACTTGATCCCTGGGGATAATTGATTCGTTTGCTATTTTTCGAAATCGCAATGTGCTTAATATAAAAAAAACAAAAATGCTGTTATCTCAACAAATAATCAAAACTTAAATTTTTGAAGAAGAAGAAGAAATTTTTATTTTTTTATAGAGGAGTTTAACCACGCAGGGTCATTCTTCCTCTGAATTTTAGCAAAATTACAATTCTTCAAACAATTTAGTTTTCTTTAGGAACATTATAACTTTTCTCTCCTTTTCTCGAGTATTGGCCAATATTGATGGGAGATCACCTACAATCCCTGTCTGTCGGCGTAACATTTCAAATTTTCTGCAGCTGGTAAATATGTGATCAATGGTCAGTTCTGTGTTACATGCATCACATAGATTGGAACAGTTACGTTCAACTAGATGTTTCTGCGTCAGCCCGCTGTGTCCGATATGACATCTTGTTAACCAGATTTGCTCTTTACGATCAGGTCGATCTATCCATGGGTCAATGGTGAGTTTGACTTTCCGAAGTCCATACAGCGGTCGTTGGATCCATAATTGTTGTTGATTAGACATAACTAACTTCTTCGTCCATCTTACAACGTCAGAAGCTGGAATAGGAATGTTCCACAGTGGAGTTTTTCTACCGTTGTTGGCAATTACATCAGCTTGCTCATTGCCTCTTATGCCTGAGTGGCTAGGCACCCATATAAAAGAGATATGTTTTTCCCGAGATTCATTTTCAACAACCTGAATGAAAGCGTCCCAGCCAACATGAAATCGTAAAAGAAATCATCGTCGAACTCGTATATAGATGCAACTCAAATCGGAATCGTAAATATGTACACTTACCATTCGACCATATCGTTTATTCATCGTAGAAGATGCAACATCCCAATGAAATACGACTTAGTTACGATATGTTGGATGAAGTCGTATTTAGTTCCACCGATGTCAAATGAAATCTTATACGATCGCATAAGATTTCTTAAGATGCATTTTATTGGTACACAAATTACTTTCGAATTGAAATCGTAAATGACTTCGAATAAATTCGTAAAGAATACTACGTAAGCATCGTCTTTCGTATCACTTTGTATGTTTACTAGAATGTCACATTAGTAGGCAAATTAATAACGTGTCTTTCCGATATAGCTACAAATATTATAACAAGTATAATTATAATCGTATAATCGGTCACTTTACCCACGATATAAATATATTTAATGCGATCAAATCGGATTCGTATTAACAGATACTTAGCGTTCGCCCACATCTCATCATGATATTAAAACTTCACCGTGTTGAATCGTGTTCAGTGGATGTGCAATTTTGCGATTGTGCTTGCAATTTTGTATCAGCATTTGAATTTTGTGAAAGTTGACGACTAAAGCAAACAAGCAAACGGATGAAATAAGATAATAAAGTTAGGTTTTGGAAAAACAACGTTGGACAGAAACCTCACTAACATTTTCCTTTCAAAAATAACAGGATTACTCTCCCCTACTAGGCTCAGATTAAAAAAAACCCGCCGGATAATTACCCGGCGATTTGCATGTGCATACTACGAGTATTAAGGGATGTTCACGGACAGAATTGTGGCCCGGCAATTTCCGCTGTAAACCCAAAAGAAAGAGGCGTCAAAGATCCTGAGGGAGGCATGGAGGCGGTGGCAGTTAGGAAAGTAGCGAGCGGGACAATGCCCGGTTGCGTTACTTACGAAAATATATGTAGTGCATTTCAATGTTAATTATAATAAAAATCAGTTAAAATCATCAATTAATTGTATTTCTTCCTAGCGTCGTATTTCAATCACAATATTACACATAACATGCTACATAAAATAGTCCGCATAATCGTTTTATGATACAAATCGTACATGAGTACATCCCAACTCACATAAAATACCGTTTAAAGAGTCCATCAAATGTCAAATTGCATCATATCGTACAAGCTTACAACACACATCTTATAAAATGTGACTTAAGTTGTCAATCGATGTTAAAATCTCTGAACATCGTATATCTCGCATAAAGGGTGACATAAATCGACATTCCATCGTCAGATTGCTTCGAGTCATACAAGAGTACAAAACATCTCGCATAAAGGGTGACTTAAATCGCCAATCCATTGACAGATTGCTTCAAGTCGTACAAGAGTTCGGAACACCTCGCATAAAGGGTGACTTAGATCGCCAATTCATCGTCAGATTGCTTCAAGTCGTACAAGAGTTCAACACACCTCGCATTAAGGGTGACTTAAATCGCCAATTTATCATCATATCGCTTCAAGTCGTAAAAAGGTAAAACACACATCGCATAAAGTGTGGTTGGAACTGTCAATCCTCCCATCATCGTAAATGCGCATGAATCGAATCCTTTAATGTAACGTACAAAATGACGCCAATGCGACATAAAGTACCGAAATATTTCTAACATCGTAAATAACATCACATATGATGTTGTCGATGTCGTAAACCAGAAAATAACGAAAACATGTACGTATATTGCCTCCACTTTTGGTAGGTATATGCTTTTTTCTAACGTCATATACGATGATTTGTGTCGACATAGACGTACGTATATCTTTTGATATACCTACCAAATTGTTGGCTGGGGTGCTTATTGTTACCTTTCTCGAGAGCTTGTAAGCAACTTGCAGAGTCCGTGATGATTAGTGTTTTACCGTGGGATTTTTCTACAGCAACTACAAGAGCTGCAGCTTCTGCTGTGAAAATACTGCATTGAGACGGTAGTTTTCGCGCTATTGAAAAGTTGTTACTAACTACACCAATACCGACTTCCTCGCCAACTAACGAACCATCAGTAAATATAAGATAGTGATCTTGATATTTTTCCTCGATTGTTTTCAGGAAAACCGATTGTGCTTGCTGTTTATTCAGTCCTGCTTTGAGCTGGTTTTTTATACTCCAGTCGATGTGAACCTGCTGAATATTCCATGGCCTTTGCCCAACCCATAACATTTTACTGACCTGAGGAAGAACTTGTCCTGTAAGTTGTTGAAATTTAGTATTTGCACTATGGTAGAGATCAAAATTTGGAGTTTCGGTTGTTTCTATCGGTGGAGCTCTACGCCTAAGTTGCTGGGAGTGTGTGTTGCGTATTTCGGGTGGACTTGCTATACTTATGACATCATTATTTGAGGTTTTTTGTAGTAGGTTACATGTTATGCTGACAATGTGGCAAGTGCTAGCATGTTGAAAGTCCATCTTACCATTCTCCACGGCGAGTGCCATTATTCCAGATGTTCTGGAAGCTCCAGATGATATTCGGAGATAATCGTTGTAGTTTGATTCCAAGGAGTTGAAATTGCCCATACTGTAGAGTTCAATTCCATAAAACATTTTGGACAGTACCACAGCGTCGCCAATACGAAGAAGTGTATTTCTGGATGCAAATTTTGATATAGCTCTGAGTAAATTCAATCGGCTTTTAAGGGCTTTTTTAGTTTCTTCAAGATGTCGGTTGAAGGTGCCACGTCGATCTAAGAAAACACCTAGAATCCTCAAAGTTCGAACTCGTGTTATTATTTCATTGTCTAGTGTTATTTGTGTTTGATAATCACGATGAAAATGGCGTTTTCGTTTGCAATAGTGCATGACTTTAGTTTTGTCAATCGATATTTTAAGTTCCACTCCTTTGGCCCATTCATGCAAAGTTTGAAGATCATTTTGTAATTTATGGCGTAATACATTGGTTTTGGATCTTTTACATGCAATGATAAGGTCATCACCATAACCAATTAGAAATGCCCCAGGTATTGGCAGCGTTGATGTTTGATTCATGATTAAAATAAAAAATGTGGCGGAGACCACAGAACCTTGAGGAACTCCGTTTTGTAGTGTTCGCGCCTCTGACAATTGTCCACTTATCGATGCAAAACTTTCTTTCAGATAGAAAGTAAGAAGCAAATTGAAATACACGTTGGCCTAGTTTTGCGTCGAAGATTGCTTCCAGGATTTTAGATCGCCAGACCTGGTCGTAAGCTTTTGTGATATCTAGTGATAATATTTCACAGTGCGTATCATCTTGCTCGACTGCATTTAAAAAGTTTCGTAAATGGTTAAAATATGTATTTGTTCCGCGCCCCACGCGGAATCCATGGTGCTCTTGGTGCAGTGCGGAGTTTGATTCGAGAAAGGTAACAATTCTATGATTAATCATGCGTTCGTAAACTTTACTCAAACAGCACAATAAGGATATGGGCCTGAAACTGGTAACACCAGTTTGGTCAACATTTTGCTCGGCTAAAGGAATCACAATCGTAGTTTTCATGACTTAGGGAAAAGTCCATCACGCCATAAACCGTTAAATGTTTCGAGAAGGGTTAGTTGAATCGATAAAGGTAAGTGCTTGATCATTAGATAGCTGATTTGGTCAAGTCCAACTGAGTTGCCAGAGCAACTCAGCTCAGCTCTTTGAAGTTCACTTAGTGTTAAATCTTTGTCCATAGAAGGATTGTAAATGATCGAGTCGCAATTAAAATTGGGTGCTGGAGTAGCTGACATTGAAGATTTCGCGAAATAATTAGCGAAATCTTCGGCTATATCTAGTGGATTCTCTTTAAACTCCCCATCTGAGTTTATTCGTATAGTTTTGCATGTCTTTCTCCCAGAGATTCTGTTGTAGTTTTGCCACATGCAGGATACGGGTGTTTGAGGATTAAAACTTGCAGCAAATTGTTCCCACGAGTCAGCTTTAGCTTGTTTGATGATTCTCCTCGTTTCGTTACGAATCTTCCTGAAGTAAGTCATCGCATCCATTTTTGATTGGTTATTTTCTTTGATTTTCCTTGCTTTACGAAGAGCCGTTCTTCTTGCGCGAACAGCTTTTTCCACATCTGTATTCCACCAAGCAACACTTTTAGAGCCACATCGAAGACTAGTTCGAGGAATTGTGGCAATCGCGGTTTCAGAAATCGGCAGAAATCGGCAATGGCAATGGCAATCGCGGGTGTCCAGAAAGGTTAGGATCGGGAAGTGATCGCTGTTGATAGGATCCGGATCGACTTTCCATGATAATCTGCTAGCCAGGTTGGTTGAGGTAAGTGTAAGATCTATGGCGGATGCCAGACAGCTATGATCGCATATTCGCGTTGGTGATCCGTCATTCAATACGTTGAGTTGTTCATCGGTAATCCAATTCAAAACGATGCGACCTTTTTGGTTGGTTTTTATAGGATCCCAGGCTGTGTGACGGGCGTTAAAATCCCCTGCAATTAAATATGGGGGCTCTAGACTTTCCAAAAGAGATGCCAGGTTAGCGGAGAGCTCATCGTATTTGAAAGCATGCTCAACATAAACATTGACAATGGTTAGAGTAACCGGAGATGTGATGCGTATGCTAATGCTTTTAATATCAGAATCCTGAGGGACCAGTTGATGTGGGACTCCTTTTAGAACTCTGATTGAAACGATGCCATTACTGCGAGCTTGTTGGTTATCGGTTGAATACCAGGTGTACAAATTCCACAGTGCGTTGTTGAATCGATTGGTCATAGCTTCTTGGATAGCGATAATAACTGGTGGGTTTGGGGCCAATTTAACAAGAAGCTCAGGATGTTGTCTCCAGAATCCTCGCGTGTTCCACTGAAACAGGAGGAGGCGATAATTGCTAGCAGAGGGTTGTATCGGGGTTACGTCACCTGGTGAACCCGGCATAGAACCGGGTTCAGCGTCTAACGAGAGCGGGTTTTGCTGATTGGAATTATGTCCTTCTATTGCGTTGAAGAGGACTTGTTGATGCGAAGTAGGGTAACGGACCAATTTTGGACCGCTTTGGGAAACGGCTATGCTATTTTCTGAAATAAAAAAGTACAGGTTACAACTTTTGACTGCTTTTTCTGTTCAATGTGAAGATCAAGGCTCTGTCTATCGAAATATATCGTCATCTGTTGCAATATAACCAGATTTAAGCCTAAAAACTCGTTTCTTCGATCATTACTCTGGTTGGTATTTTGGACCACCAGGTTTCTATTTTGGACCACCCTCTGGACTTATTTTGGACCACCCTTAAACTAAATCAGATTTTTTTTCTAAATTTTGCTATATTTACGACTGCGAATGATGCGCAATTATGCGAATAATTCAGTTAATCTTTTTCTTTCTTAGTCTTGTAACCAAGTATTGTTTGTTCACTTTAATTCATTCCTGAACTAACTTTCATCAACTTTTTCCCAGGCTCTATTAAGGTACACTTGTTTGTTGAATATTTCTCACAACAACCTTTTTTCTGCAACTTGTTATGCTTTAAAACAATAATTTTCAATAAGAATAGAATAAAAGCAGAAAAACTCCTCCGTTATACAGTGTTTTTCAAATGTTCCAAGAATTTCGACAGCACATTGCAATCTCTACGATTTTTTTCGGCAGTGTTAAATACTGGCCAGTTGGCTTATTTTTTGGATCTATTTTTTGAACGTAAATCCTCTTCAGGCGACCGAATGATAAGTTAAGAAAGTCTGACATCATCAACTCCGCAACATAAATTGATGCATTTTGACTTAAAAACCTTAGTTGATTTGGTTTGGCTTCAGTTCTGTAGAATACATAAATTCAAAAAAGATAAAAATGTGCGGGCGTTATGCGATTATTTAACTATCTAAAATCAAGATTTTTTTCACCTGAAAATTCACAAAAATTCAGTTTTGTCTTCAATACAACTTTTGTTGTACGAAACTATCGTTGGAGTAAATTTTTTAACATTTTTTTTAAAATTTGCATAACCACAGGGGCTGAAAAACTAGATTTTTAGTACCTTTTGTTGCCTTGTAATTTTTACACATTTCAACATTTTTTTTCATATTAAGATTATCACATAGCTTTAGATGAATATTTTTGGTTTTTTAAAATTGCTCTACCAGTAACTGAGATATTTCAACTGTATGACTATTACAAACATTAAACTCATTAAATATTTTCCGATTTGTTGTCTTTTTTCCCCAACCCTTATTTTAGACGGGGTTTATAATTCGTCACTTCTATCTAACCAAGTACATTTTTTTTCTTGAAATTCAACCGTGTATGGTTGTAACTTTTAGACCAAACTGTCAATAATTTTTCATGATGCATAAAAAATAATGACTTAATAAAAAAAATTGGTTCATGCCCAGTTTTTTCATGTTTTTAAGCTTCTTTAAGATGTAGCTTTTGACAACTGCTCATCAAACAGTTGCCATTAATGTAAAATTAACGTGCTTTAAAGCATGGTGCACAAAAAGTAAGGTCAAGAAAGCTATGATTGGCTTTGTTTTATGCCGATTGAAGTGAACCCCGTCTGAAGGTGGGTTGGGGCTTTAGCGAGTTGATTAAATAAAATAATGCCAAAATTCCAAATTTTATTTATTATAAGCGATCGAAATAGTGTGCATAGTACTTTTCATATAGCCGTACAACGTTTTATTACGTTCATTAACATTTAACAGCTAGTAAAATACTCAGATGATGTTGGGTGGTCCAAAATAAGTCCGTAAGTAATTAAGTAGGACCTATTTTCGACATGGGTCAAATTGCTATTAAAACAAGTTTTTTGGGTTCTTCGAGCTTGCAAACTAGTTTTCAAATGTTTTATCATAGCTGTGAACATGTTTGTAGTTGTAAAATTTATTAGAGCTAGGCAGAAAGCTTCTTGGAACTTGACTCCAATAATGGCACGCCCTCCTGAAATGGGCTTGATTTGGCCCAACTGTGAAAAATCAAAACTTTATTTCCAATTTTCTATCCCTTAACAGCATATTTAAATGGAATCTAAGATATGATTAGAATCATTAGAAATAGCTTTAACTATATTTGTTCAAAATTTTCTTGATAAATATGATTTATGAGAGAAAGATTGGGAAAAAGCTGCAAGGTGGTCCAAAATATGTACCCGGTCCAAAATAAGTCCGTTACCCTACTTGTGGGATGTTTTGTAGAAGGTTCCAAGCTGTGAGAGAGGGGTGCAGTACGATAAATTCTTGATGTTATTTGTGTTGGAGGTACGTCACCTGGAGAACCCAACTTCCGCTGTTGTGGTTTGTGTCCGATTGTGGTGCACGTTGTTGGAAAGTGCTGAACCGACCGTGTCCGAGGAAGATTTGTTGAGAACGTTGACATCGTTGTTAGAGGGGGTAGGGATAAAAGCTGAGTGGTTTGTTGAATGGTAATTAGAAGGGGTTACATCACCTGATGAACCCGGTATAGTGCCGGGTTCGATGTTTGTAGAGAGCACGTTGTTCATATCAATGTCCATAGGATGTCCGGTTGAATTGCCATTGTTGTCGATGGGTGAGTTGAGTGTTGTATCTTTAACGTTCATCATCATCATCTTTATCATCATCAGAAAACATGTTTACGTCAGTATTTTCTTCCTGCTGCGCATTTTGTAAACTTGTGTTTGATCTTTTTGAAACGTTATCCGAATTTGTTGGCGATAAATCTTTTTGCGTTAAATTCAGATTTCGTTTCCTGCTGACACTTCTCGTATTGTGTATAATTTTCCTCACTTCAGTTGATGTTCCTGATTCTGCAGATTTTTCAACTGTGGTCTTAGAACCACCGTATGTTTTTGATTGTGTGTTCTGTCGATTGTTGGGTACTTCGAGGGAATCTTTTCGAGGGATATGTGATTTTGGATTTTGCGGTAAGTGTGAAGAGTTCTGCTGGATTTTTTGCCTCATTTCACGTAATTCCTCGCGCAGTTTTGCAAGCTCATCTCGTAATACAGAAATAATTTTATCTTTTTCATCGCTTTCGGTATTGCCTTGAGTTATTCGTTGTTGTACTTTGCTCAGATACGTCGGTTTATTCCAAGTTTTATTAACTTCGCTTCGTGCTTCCTGAAAGGTGATACCTTTATTAACCTTCTGGCGAATCACAGCTTCTTCCTTTTGGAAGGAGGGACAGTCACGGCTTGTCGGAGAGTGACCTTCCTGATTACAGTGCTTGCAGTATTTTTGATTGGTTGGAACATCGCGAAATTTGTTTTTTGGTATTTCAATCTTTCAGATATTGGAATTTTTAATCGAAATTTACATAAATTACTTCAAACTTTATTTATTTCCTCCTTCGGGTATTTTAAAATTTCGAAGGGAGGGGGAGGGGGGTGACAAAAGAAGAAATTGATATTTGTTCCAGCCTTATTAGTACATTACATGATATAACCTTATTTTTTCTCAAATTTTTCATTCCATTCATATTCACAATAAAATGAATCATTGAAGAAATTGAAGCAAATGCAAAGTTAATAATCATGGGCCCTTATTCTGCGCCGCGCGTGACGTGATGATAGTCGAGTTTAGGTGAGGAACGTCACTTCGGATGAACTTTGTGAGTTCTTACGCTATCCTCGTAGTCACCGTGGGTGAGAATCGTCGCATTCGGGTGACGATTTTAGGTGACAATTTTCGGTACCGATTCACGTACCGACTCGGCAACAATTTAACCAAAAATTTGCATCTAGTGGGGCAAGCAAGAACAATTGCATAAAATTGAAACGATTTTAAATTTTTTGTCGTTTTTTGAGCTTTTAAAATGATTTTAAGGGAAAATATGATATTTGAAATCTGATTCTGAGTTTTTCGAAATAATTCCTAAATGAGTCAGTACTGCGAATTAAACGGTCAAATATATTATGCAATTAGTTTGTATCTTAAAATAATTTATTTGTAGATTTTACATCACCCTATTTGGTGCATAATATGACTATAAGGTAGCCGTCAAAAATTATTAAAAATTTAATTTGCTTCTCGGTTTATCTGTTGCAAATTTCAGACAGCTGCCACTTTTCAAGTCCAGTACGATAAGAAGCGTTGAATCATCCAGCATCATGGGCAGTTGCTTTGCAGGGCGGCATATTGGAAACCATCTATCATGTTCCGCTTGTGGCAGATTTCCGCAGCTGCTCGGTGCAGTTTTCAGCTGGAAATTCGAACACTTTTAGAATTTTTGTTTATGTTACTCTGAAGTTCCTTCACTGTACTTACGGTTTTCCGTCACGATTGGACATTTGTCTCTACGATTACATTTTCCGACAACACGTAGCCTCAGAAATGGGCACCGCCTTACTGCAAAACGGAAAGCAAGCACAATTGGTACAAAAGTTGAAAACTTTCCTTCCTCTGTTGCTTGCTACTGCTTTTCCGGCCTTGTGGTGGCTACGGTGTAGGAAAATAACTTATTTTACGCTTAAACTGTTTGCTTATGCCGTGGAAAACTGCGGAGACCTTTTTAGAGCTGGAATTTTCCTCCGTTATTCTGGAATTTGATTATGTAATTCCGAAACACAAACAAAATCAAAACAAACTGATCGGATTGACGTTCGTGGTCACTCAGTCACTCACCTAGGAAATGAACCTCTGTCGCATCGACTCCGGGAATAAGGTGACAAATCTCACGGTGACTCGAGGTGACGTGACAATCGTCACCTCATGCGCGGCGCAGAATAAGGGCCATGATGATGACTTTAACCATGAGTTTAAACTTTGAACTTCAAAGAAGTGACAATTTTTCAAAAAATGTTGCGCCTGCATTTCATTCACCCTTATTCTGGTTTACGGCGTATCTGCCTTTCGTTCGAACGGATACTTTCGATCGAATTCGAAAAACCTATTCTTGTTTTCGTTCGAACGCGATACGTTCGAAGTTGGTGTTACCAGATGAAATTCGATTTTTTTAGGCAGCCCTGCGTATCAAATTGACATTTCTCGTCAGTTTTCAATTCGTTTGGTGCTGTTTGGTGATTTTGTAGAATTTTGTCTGTCGAATTGGAGTATGGAAGAAAATCAGCTAGGAACCTTGCAAGCGCCCCAAAGACAAGGGAAATTTCATGAACGAATGGATCTTGCATCAAGACCACCAGCAGCAGCTAAAACGGGTGTTTACGAGATGGCACACGAACCGGAGCCGACACGAGCCGGTGTTAGTAATTATCAGTTGCTCTTGAAAAGTAATTTCGCCTATGATGAAGTTACATATGTTTCGGAACTCGATATGAAATCCGGTATAAAAATTAATAAATCCTCTAATAAAACTGATATATAAATTTCGATTTTTTTTTTTTTCATTTTGAAGAAAACAATTTCGTAACATTGATCCCGTGAAAGTTGATCAATTTGAACGTTTGCCAAACTGCCAAATTCCATAACCGGTCATTTTTTTAAATGGATTGCACCAAAGGATGCAACCCCATCCATAACTGGTCTTATTAAATGCGGAATTCCACTTTGTTCATTTTTCTCCTATTTCAATGTAAAATATATTTGCACAGCATGAGACTTTTTCAATCAAACGCCAGCGATTCGCAGCATCAGACTTGCGTTTGTCAGGCGGTGGCAAAAATACGTTCGATCGAAAACGAGAATGCACTTATTCGTTCGAACGAACTATGTTCGAAAAATCGAACTGTTCTCATTCGTTCGAACGAAAACAAGAATACGAAATTGCCTTACTTTCGAACGAATGCCATTCGATCGAAAACGAGAATAAGGGTGATTACGTAGTTCAAATTTTTTTAAATGTATAGTATAGTAAACCAGTATATAAGAGAAGTGACATCTGAATCACGAAATTCCAATCGAGCAAAAGAACTGTCAAAATCGATTCCAATCGATCCGAGCATTTTGTCGCAGTGCTTTTACCTTTCTTATTAAAAACTCAACCAAGGAAGGTATTGTGATTGTTGTTATAGCTCAAACAGATAATTTTTTTGCTGGTCATATGAATTTATGATAAGGTGCTATTTTTTCAATGCTTTGGTAACAACTAACTGATTATTAACGAAATTCAAGTCATTCATACCGTTTATCGCGATCCTTCGGGCATCGAGTTCAATGTTGTTTTGTTGGATTGAAGAAGCGTTCACTTTAGAGCTTGAACATTGAGCCAGAAAACAGTGCTGGGGATTTTTTTGTCCAAGATTTCGGCGATGTTGCCACATATTTTATTTTAAGAGGGATCAGATGTCGCTTCTCTTATATGAAGGTTCACTAGTATAGTAGACAAATGGACAACAAATTTAAACTTAAGTACTCAACAAAAGTTATTTGATGAAATTTGGCGCAGAGTATTGCAAGTTACAGCTGTTTGAGTTTGGAGGATCGACTTTTTTCGACCTTGGGCCTTCGAGACTTCGAGTGTTAAAACGATTTTGCAATCATAGGGAGGCTCAGGCTATCTCCTGAATGATGAAAAAGTTCGAATAAAAATTACCTACATAATTTCCTACATTTTTTTAAATTAAAACCTTTCACGTAATGCCACTAAGATTGTCATAAATTGTGAGGCTCTCTTCCTAAGTTCACCATCGGGTAACGAACTAATCAAACTATGTATCTTGATAGATCCTTCGATCCTTCTATAAATATCGTCTTTTCATCATCTCAGGCAGCTAGCGAGCCTTATCGATTTCGCGTGTATCAATTGTTTTCTTTTAAATTCCTTTTCCTGGTAATGATACCTTCCAGAGAGGAAAGCGGAGGGAAACATAATTGGAGGAGACCTGCCCCCTCCTAGTCTGCCACTGGTGTACCATTTCCCTCTCGATTCGGATACCTACCATTATCATTGCAGCTCATCTTCTTGTTGGAAACACCTCGTCGCGCCCCGACAACCTTCTAGGACCAAAAGCGCTACAGTCGAAGCAAGAAGCGCTTGGTATGGAAACTGGATGAAAAAAAAATGAAACAAAATAAAACATCCATCAGCAGCGAAGCTGTTTTCTGAAAACTAAGCTGGAAATTGGCGGCCCTTTTTCCTCTTCGACCCATTCCAGCCACAGTCTTAGGATGTGTCTAATACATTTTTTTCTTTTCAATATTCTTAAAGGCTCTATAACCGACTTATGAAAAATGTTTTTTTTTCAAAATTTGGGTAAAAATGATTTCAACCTGTGTTCAGTTTGAATTCAGTTTTTGACTTCGAAGCTTGATTCTTTAAACCAAATCTCAATTTGGATTTGAGATCCTTTCAGGTTTGTTTCAGGAATGCTCAAATCTAGTTTGAATTTTTCATTTATAAAATTTTGGGACTGGTGTTGAATTATGATTCGTTTAAATCGACACACCCCCAGCTTATCATACATATTTGTTGCATCTTGGCATTTTCGCCGCTTCACCTTCGCTGAGAAGCCTCCAAGTTTCCTTCGTTTTGGGTCACCTCTTTTCTGGGTGGGTGCATCAGGGCCAAGGGGGGCACAAGATTATGCCTGCACATTCCTTTGACTGCTTGCTGGCTCATTCGAAGAAGTGCTACCATCGGGACAGGATCGGCTCCTGCGTATTGAGGAGAAAAAAAACCGCCATTTTAAGGACCCTTATTTGAATTGGAATCTTTTCTTTTTTTTCGTTCTAAATAAGAACCCGCATTATCGGCTAGGGACATGTTTTTCACGGTGTACTATACCCTTTTCCGGTTCGGTTTGCTTCCAGGGATGACCATGGAGCGGGCCAAGATGGAGCTGAACCCGCCCCGGGACAAACTGATGCTGGTGTTCCTGATTCTGATGATCCACGGTGTGGGGACGTTGATGCCCTGGAATATGTTCATCACTGCCAAATCCGTAAGTATCCATTCAAGTAACCAAGAGCCAATCGGCACCTATTACAAAAGCCTGCTTAGTCTAGGTGGTTTCTACTACTTGAACATTGTTAGTCCTTTTTGTTTCAAATGAATATGTGATTCTTTTCAAGATTTTAGAATCTGTGTTTTGATTTGCAATTTTGTACGAAAAAAAAAATGCAAAACTTCCCAAGTAACATTCGAAGTTTTATAGCAGGCTTCGAGAACAACTTTAGGTTTTATAAGAGGCTTGGAGATTTTTACAAAACTTTTGGTGTTACTTGGGTTTGGCCAAAAATAGTCAATTTTTTAGTTTTCGTTTTTTCCTAGATTTTTCAGTAATTTCGAAGAAAAATTTGAAAAGCTACTAGATAAATATCTGGGAAAAAGGACAATTCCTGCATATTTAACCTTACATCTGGTTTAGGATCCATATGACCCTAACATTGTCAGGTTCACCAGGTTCAGGTCGAAACGTAGACATTTTACTACTCTGAATACTTAGCTGTCTATGACCAAGGTGTGTATATATAGGAGGTGTTGCCGTATGTCAAATTCCCGATTCAGCCAAACCAATAGTTTTGCCGCTGCGGAACTCATGGAGTTTGTTTACCAACAAACCACTGAACAGCTGTAAACAAACTCATTGAGCGCCCTGCGCCCTCCTCGCTTACTTACTGTGAAAGTCGGAGACCCTTGTGTTTCTAAAAACCTTGTCTATGACCAGAGTGCTTTGAAATATCAAGGTAGGCTATCTGGGTTGCCATGTGCCCAGATTTGTCTGTAAAACCAAGACTTTTGACCCTTCGTCCAGATATTGGTCAGACATAGATTTTGCCCAGATTTTTGCTGAGAGTGCCCAGATTTTACAGACTTTCAAAATTGAATGATGAAATAAATATTCATGTATCGGATTGGGTCCGTAGGTGCCAGATTAGACTGAAATTTCGCTTGTATTCATTGGTATTTGACCAATCATTCATTAAGGGGGGGTAGGGTCTAACGGGTATAAAAAAACACCATTTTCACGATTTTTTTCTAGAGCTATCGTTCAAACAAATGTATTCAAATTTTTTGCATTATACAAAGCATTGTTAAAAGAACATTTAGTAATTTTTTCGTTAAAAAATATTGAAAAATGAGCCGGTGACGGAGCACTTTCGAGGATGTCTTTTAGAAAACAGGATTTGCGGTGGACACTGTATCTCAGCACAGAATCATCTGAAGTCAAAAAATCAGAGCAAAATATTTTTAATAGATGTTTTTCTGGACCCCAACTTTTTTATTTAACTTAAAAAAAAATTTTATGCAATTTTTTTGGCTGTTTGAAGTAAAAACTACGATTTTTCACGAAAAAATACGCCATTTTTCACCTGTAAAATCTCCCCAAAGTAAAAAAAACAAAAAAGAAAAACGTTGGGGTCTGGTATTTTATATGTAGAAAATATGTTCCAAATTTGAAAAGAATCGGATAAGTAGTTTTCAAATAACGATGTCCACGGACTTTAAAAATGTGCTTTCGAGAAAAACGCGTTTGAAGTTTCTGCTCTTGCTTTCTTGCAGTATTAGATAGGAGGAGATAAAGGCCAAATTTGACACTACATTCTTGAAATGTTTTACAATAAGAAAATAAAAAAATAAAAAAATCGATTTTTTGAAAGTGTTAGACCCTACCCCCCCCCCCCCCCCTTAAACAATTCATTTTTAAAATAAGATCGGCATGGTACGTGGTAGGAAACAGTGTTAGTTATATAGTTCTCAACTCGAAAATAACCCGAATACCAAAGGATAACCACCCCCCTCCCCCCCTCGGCTCACACGCATCGCCACATTTCTTGTGTAGTAGCAAATTTGTGATCCCTATGCACAGACGCACACAGACTTTTTTTTTCAAAATTGCCCAGATTTTTACTCCTCAACACCTGGCATCCCTGTAGGCTATATAGGGATGAATCATCCGACAGGATGAAAATCCCAGAAAAAAAACAATGTAGGCTATTCTGGCCTCTCTAAACGTATTGGTAAGAGGACCCGAAAAATAGTTATGGAAAAACCTGAAGGATGTCTGAAATTTATCAGAAAAACACATTTTTCTAAAAATTGGCAAGCATTAAAATTGTGAGAAAAATATGCACCGATGCATTGAAATGCAACGAACAATATTTGGTTGTTCAACACAGTTATATGCAATGGACTTTTTGTCGATTTAAAATCAAAATTTGGTGATATTTTTCCCTTGTGTGAACTTTTGCTTGGGCGATTTGAATTAAAATTTAAACAAATTTATTTTTCATCACAGAAATATGACCTATATTAGATCATTTATAAAATTATCAACATAAACACAAGAAAATGTTACATTGTTTGCTATCAACAAAGGAGGATAGCGATGATTTTTTTTCAATGCTCTTTATTTATGGTCCAGATCCGAAAACCCAATGCAAAAAATAGTTTCTGATGAGCCTACAGAATCAATCTTCAATCTTAAGCACTTTTCAAAAGAATCGAATGGTGATCGATTGAGAAATTAATTTGTTATTTTTGTTGGTATGCAAGCATGCTGTGTATTTACATACGTGGAGCTTTCAAGTGAGGTTAAGCGCCATGGCCTACCTGTTATTTTCCAACCGCAATGGTTTTGCTTAAGTTTTTTGAAGAAGTTAGCGTTACTCACATGTTGGGTGAATCTTTTTAAACTTTTTAAAAATTTGCACAATGTTTGATGAGAACGAAAAATCGAAAAACTAACAGTCGTGTGATATTATCTCAAAAATGAAGTACATCCAATTTATGTACCCAAAGCATAGAAAATATGTGAATTATCTATTTCGTTTTCGATTTAAGTTTATTTTATACTAAAAACATGTAATATAACAACATGAATCAATGAATTTACATCATTCAAAGAAATTACATCGTCCATCGTTACATTTTTTTTGCTGTGAAGGAGTGGATGATTTCTACTAAATTATTTACGATATTTTAGAAACGACAGTACCAAAAAAGCAAATAAGTATACAGAAAAGATCTAAAACTTCAGCATGGTATCTACAATAGAACAATAATAAATCTCAACAATATAAAACAGAAAGCTCATAAAGCTTACAAAAGAAAAAATTGTGATGTGAATCGTTCAAATTATTTGGCCATATGCGAGCAGTTGAACATAGAAATTTAAAATTCCTTCGAGCAGTACAACAATTTGATGGAAAATAATATTAAGAAGGACCCTCAACAATTTTTCAACTTTGTCAAATAAAAGTAAAAATCTCAAAATTTCCCATCGCAAATGAAACTTGAAAGCAGAATAGGGAATACTAGAAACGAAATCAGTAATCTATTTGCAATTTTTTTTCAAGAAGTTTATACTACGCATGACGACAATTCTTCCTGCAATATGGAAAGTCTTTTTTGGTTCCAATACTCAAAAGTGGTATCAAATCTGATGTACAAAATTATCGTGAAGTTGCTATAGTATCTTGCATTCCTAAATTATTCGAATCCATTATTAATAGAAACATATTCTCACAAGTAAAAAATTTAATTTCGAATAAACAACATGGTTTTTTTTAAAGGCCGTTCTACGACCACTAATTTACTACATTTTGTAACATTTACTATAAAGGCGATGGACAACGGCAATTATGTTGAAACATGTATACTGATTTTAGTAAAGCATTCGATAGGGTCGACATTCCTTTGTTACTTTTCAAGTTAGCTATGTTTGAGTTTAATTTTAGACTATTGCAATGGATTGAGTCATGTTTAACTGGTGGAACACAAAGAGTATGATTTGAAGGAAGTCTGCCACCAGTTGTAAATGTAACACCAGGTGTTTCTCAAGGTTCTCGTCTTGGCCCGTTACTGTTTATTTTTTTTGTTGACGATGTTGACTACATCTTAAAAGATTTAAATGTTCCTATTTACGCAGACGATATGAAAATTTTTCTGGAAATACGTAAACCATCGGATATTGAAGTGTTTCAGCGTGGATTAAATTGTTTTTACACCTGGTGCTCGAAGTGTTTACTAGAGCTTAATGTAAAAAATTTAACTCAATATCATTTTCGAGAAAGCAACTAATGAGGCAAGAATCAATAAAATTAGGTCAAAATATAGTTGAAAGATTTAGTCAAGTGGGAGACTTAGGAATCTTCTTGGACTCTAAACTAACCTTTTTTGTCCATTTTAATAATATTATCTACAAGGCAAGTAATATGCTTGATTTTATCTAAAGATTCAGTCTGCAATTTAATGATCCTTACACAATAAAAACTTTGTATGTAGCTTATGTTAGGCCCCTCCTTGAATACTGCAGTGTAGTGTAGTCTCCATACCAAAAAGTTCACATAAATAGTGTTGAGTCAGTACAAAAGCAATTCCTGTTGTTTGCCTTACGTAAATTAGGCTGGACAACTTTACCTCTTGCATCGCATCCCAGCCAACAATTTGGTAGGTATATCAAAAGATATACGTACGTCTATGTCGACACTAATCATCGTATATGACGTTAGAAAAAAGTGGAGGCAATATACGTACATCTTTTCGTTATTTTCTGGTTTACGACATCGACAACATCATATGTGATGTCCTGTACGATGTTAGAAATACTTTGGTACTTTATGTCGCATTGGCGTCATTTAATACGTTACATTAAAGGATTCGATTCATGCGCATTTACGATGATGGAAGGATTGACAGTTCCAACCACACTTTATGCGATGTGTATTTTACTCTTTTACGACTTGAAGCGATATGATGATAAATTGGCGATTTAAGTCACCCTTAATGCGAAGTGTGTGGAACTCTTGTACGACTTGAAGCAATCTGACGATGAATTTGCGATCTAAGTCATCCTTTATGCGAGGTGTGCCGAACTCTTGTACGACTTGAAGCAATCTATCGATGGATTGGCGATTTAAGTCACCCTTTACGCGAGATGTTTTGTACACTTGTATGACTCGAAGAAATCTGACGATAGAATGTCTATTTATGTCACCCTTTATGCGAGATGTGTTCCAGTCTTATACGATGTTCAGGGATTTTAACATCGATTGACAACTTAAGTCACATTTTATAAGATGTGTGTTGTAAGCTTGTACGATATGAATCAATTTGACATTTAATGGACTCTTTAAACGATACTTTATGCGAGTTGGGATGTATTCATGTACGATTTGTACCAATAAACGATTTTTGCGGACCACTTTATGAAGCATGTTATGTGCCATATTGTGATTGAAATACAACTCTAGGAAGAAACAAAATTAATTGATGACTTTTACTGATTTTTATTATAAAAAACATTGAAATGCACTATACACGATAAGGCTCAGTAAAAAACTTGCACTTACATAAATTATCTTCAACTTCTTAAAACAATATATTTTCGCAGGGATTACAACCGGGCGCGTGCGGAAAGTGCGCGTTTCGTTCTTCCTGATTGTCAATTCACGACACCTTGTCAGCTTTTTTTAGGTTGGGTTGCTCAGCAATCGCCGGGTAATCTCCACGTTTTTTTTATCTAAGCCTAGTAGGGGAGAGTAAACCTGTTATTTTAGAAAAAAAAATTAGTGAGGTTTTTGTCCAACGTTGTTTTTCCAAAACCTACCTTTATTATTTTATTTTATCCGTTTTCTTTAGTCGTCAATCCACACAAAATTCAAATGCTGATCCAAAATTGCAAGCACGATCGCAAAATTGCACATCCACTTAACACGATCCAACACGATGAAGTTTTAATATCATGATGAGATGCGGGCGAACGCTAAGTATCTGTTAATACGAATCTGATTCGATCGCATTAAATATATTTACATCGTGGGTAAAGTGACCGATTATACGATTATAATTGTACTTGTTATAATAGTTGTAGCTATATCGGAAAGACACGATGTTAATTTGCCTACTTATGTGACATTCTAGTAAACATGCAAAGTGATACGAAAGACGATGCTTACGTAGAATTCTTTACGAATTTATTTGAAGTCATTTACGATTTCGATTCGAAAGTAATTTGTGTACCAATAAAATGCATCTTAAGAAATCTTATGCGATCGTTACAAGATTTCATTTGACATCGGTGGAACTAAATACGACTTCATCCAACATATCGTAACTAAGTCGTATTTCATTGGTATGTTGCATCTTCTACGATAAATATACGATATGGTCGAAAGGTAAGTGTACATATTTACGATTCCGATTAAAGTTGCATCCATATACGAGTTCGACGATGATTTCTTTTACGATTTCATGTTGGCTGGGATGAATCTCGATGCATGCTTATTAATTTAGATGCACTGGAAAAACGAAGGGAGGTTGCAATGATAGCCTTCATAAAGGGGGCCGGACATTCGGCCGAAGGCCGATAGGCTGAAAGATGTTAGGCCGATGGTCGCTAAGCCGAATTGGTTAAAAGGACGACGGATGTAAGGCCGCATGGTCACTAGGCCGAATGGTCATAATGCTGAATGGTCGTAAGGCTGAATGGATGCTAGAAGGTCGTTAAGCCGAATGGTTGTTCGACTGAATGGTCGTTGGGCCGAATTTATGCTAGGCTTATAAGATATATTATCGTTTTTTTGCATGTTAGGCCGATCACTAGTTAGGCCGAATGGTCGTTAGGCCGAAAAGTCATCAGGCCGAATGGATGCACGGCTGGTTTCGACCATTCGGCTTTGCGACCATTCGGCCTAGTGGCCATTCGGCCTTATGGACATTCGGCCTATCGTCCATTTGGCCTAACAGTCATTCGGCCTAACAGCCATTCGGCCTAACGACCATTCGGCCTAGCATGCAGATAAGTGTAAAAGGTTTTGTATTGAGCAACCATTCATGAAGATCATTCAGCCTTATGATTATTCGGCCTAACGACCATTAGGCCTAACCACCTTTCGGCCTACCATACATTTACCCTTACGATTATTTTTCCTGACGACCATTCGGTTTAATGATCTTTCGGCCTAACGACATTTCGGCCTAACATCCATTCGGCCTTACGAACATTCGGCCTTAAGACCTTTCGGCCTAACGACCTTCTAGCATCCATTCAGCATTATGACCATTCGGCTTTGCCACCACTCGACCTTACAACCATTCGGCCTAATGACCATTCGGCCAAATGACCATTCGGCATTACAACGATTCGGCCCTACGACCATTCGGCCAAATGACCATTCGGCCTTATGACCATTCGGCCAAATGACCATTCGGCCTAATGACCATTCGGCCTAGTGACCATTCGGCTTATTGACCATTCGGCCAAACATCCTATCGGCATCGCGTCCTTTCGGCCGAAAGGCTTTCGGCCTCATGACTTTCGGCCGAATGACCCAGCCTCCTTCATAAATGGTATTGTAGCTCAAAAAGTGAATCCTGAAATTTTAGAAAATCTCAACTTTTATGCTCCCACTAGATCTTTATGAAACAGAAAACTATTTTACATCAATAGTCACAGAACAAATTATGCCAAAAATGTACCTATTGATAGAATGGTGGCATGCTGTAGTATGTATTATGAAATTCTAGATGTGACAATGAATAGAAATAAACTTAAAAAACAATTCTTCCAGATTTATTAGACATAAGATATAACTAGTTATAAACGTATTTGTAAATGAAGAGTCTACAACTGATTGACGGCAATGAATAAATAAATGCCTCAACTCATTGCATTGAAGACGAAGTTTTGGAGCAAGATTTCCGAAAAAAATTTTGTATTTTGACCAATCCTACCACACGATTGTTACTTTACGGTCTTAGAGGTTGTCCGTAAGTTTTTACCAGTTTTTTCTCAGTTATGTAGGTGACATTCCAAGGGAAAATCAGGAAAATATTTAAAAATGTATAGAAAATGACGATCAGAGTTATGTTAAAGATACAACATCCCAGACAAACGAACTCATAAGCTACTGTTATAAATATTCAACAAATTCTTTCTCTTTCGTTTATACAGTATTTTGTAGATTACAAGCTTAGTCAAAACTACACCGGTGTGGAGTCGGAATACGGGACCTACTTCCTGTCGTACGTTGGCTTCGCCTCGCAGATTCCGAACTTGCTGTTCAATTGGTTGAACATTTTCATGAACCTTGGGTAAGTCCGATGAACAGCATGGCGGGCTGAATAGCTCCATTGAACATTCTTTATTTGCAGAGGCAATTTGACCAAGCGGATCGTCTACAGTATACTGATCGAGGTGATTGTTTTCGTTGTGACCGTTGTGCTGGCCATGATCGATTCCAGCGAGTGGCCGGGAGCCTTCTTCTGGATCACCATGATCACCGTCGTCATTCTGAACAGTAAGTTTTTCACTAATTGACGGTTTATGTAGCTTTACTAAGTGTTTTAATTTTTCCCTTCAACAGTGGCCGGCGGTATCTACCAGAACACCGTGTACGGAATGGTGGCAAAACTACCCTTCAAGTACACCGGTGCCGTGGTGCTCGGGTCCAACATCAGCGGTACGTTTGCTTCGATAATCGCCATCCTTAGCCTGCAGTTTAGCTCCTCATTCCGAACGGCGGCCATCTATTACTTTATTACGGCCATGTTCGTTCTGCTGCTATGCTTCGATACCTACTTTGCCTTGCCATTGAATGTAAGTTAGCACACTTGTTTTATAGATGTTATTATACTAATTTCACAAAATCCTATTACAGAAATTCTACCGGTACCACGAGATGTTGAAGGAAAAGGAGGCCGAGGCCCAGAAGCGAGCAGGCCTTAAGGTCGGCGGAAGGCCTCCATTCTGGACAATCTTCAAGCAAGCCGGACCTCAGCTTTTCAACGTATTTTTTGTATTCTTCATAACGCTCTCCGTCTTCCCGGCTGTCCATTCGGACATCAAACGTTCCGCGGCAGACTTCGTCATCGGGGATGATCTGTATGTGAGCGTAACCTGCTTCCTGACGTTCAACGTGTTCGCCATGCTGGGAAGTCTAACAACCTCTTGGATCACCTGGCCTAGTCCGAAGTACTTAGTGTGGCCAGTGGTTTTGCGGGCGGTATTTTTACCACTGTTCCTGTTCTGCAACTATCGGCCCCTGGGCGTAGAAAGACTGCTGCCGATCTACATCAACAACGATTGGGTTTACTGGGGCATTGCGATATTCATGGCCTACAGTTCGGGTTATCTGAGCTCTCTGGGAATGATGTACGCGCCGCAAACCGTCGAATCACACCACGCCACCACGGCTGGCATGTTTGCCGCCGCCATGCTCATCACCGGTATCTTTTCCGGTATTCTGTTCTCGATGGTATTTCCCTGGCTTGTGACGGTCAACTTCCTCGAGTGGCTACACTAGGGTTGGCGCTGGGGAATCGGTTTGCTGAGCACCCTGGCCAGCTAGATCCGTTTTCCGAGCACCGATCGGTTAGTGTCGTCGTTTCGCGGCACACTTGCCTTCGTCGTTCATCGATTTACTATTTGCAAGAAGAGAACATAAACAACATTGAACTCGTATGCTCCGAGTGGCGCTCAAATTATTACTTTCTTTTGATTTTCAAGTTTTATTTTTATCTTACTTCTCATATTCGGAATGTTGGATTTCTCATCATCCTCGGAACGAAACCAAAACGTATGATCCCACTTTAGTAGAACATCGACTTCCAGCAGGACAAACATAACAACTGATTAGGGTAGATCGTAGACTGAGACGTTTGTTCGTTAGCAGGACTCAACTAGCTTATGCCAGTACTGATTTCATTAATGATTTGTTTGTCCCCAACTCTAGAATCCACTGCTAAAAAGTTACGTTTATTTTAAGTTATACTATTAGGAGAGAGCAATTGGAACGCTCCATGCGGGACGATTGGTGTTTACGATTAAGAAGCGTAGAGTACGAGCGAACCTTTAGTAGGTTTTTGATGTCGCAGATTGTTTAAGTTTAGCCTGTAGTTCCATAAATTTAAGTTTTGTTTTCTCGATAAGTATATTTTTTTTACGGTATATTGTGTTTATTTATTTTCCTCTATCCGAAGACTTGTGACCTTTGCTGGGATTTCATTTTGCACGTCTAAAATCTATTCAGGTTGACTACTGATCTTGGTGAGATACAATGGTTTTGGAAGTATTTTATCTAAAACTGGGTCTAAATTGTTTTATTTGACCAGGGCTACAGTTGCTCTCACAATTGTCCTTAGGAAACAGAAGCCATTGCATTGATATGTAATGATCTACAGTTTTTTATAAAAAACTTGTTAACATAGTTTATTAGAGAAACTGTAGCCAAGGTCTAATTGACCGGTTTAGACCCATATTTTCACTAGTCCAAAATTCCGAACAAACATTCCACTCGGGCGACCAGATTCTAATCAACATTTTTTAGGACTGGTATAAGAGAACCAGTATCAGTAAAGCAATATATGAAGCTCGTCGAATAACACCTTCTAGCGCCACGTTGAACATCATGCAGGATAGACCATTGCCTTGTCGAAGCCCCCTGCGTGATTCTAATGAACTCGACAATTCACCCGATATCCGCACACAGTACTGCGTTCCATCCATCATCGCCTTGATCAGTCTGGTCATCTTCCCGGAAAAGCCGTTCTCGTATAGATGGTGCTTAGGGACTTGATGTTCTTGACATTTTCGAAGGATTTGCCGTAATTTGTATTCAGTAGTATTCAGGATTCAATTTGTAAGCGGCATTTAGGATAATGATCGTTCGGTAGTTCTCACAGTCCAATTTCTCGCCCTTCTTGTCGATGGGGCAGGGGCATATTACCCTATCCTTCCACTCCTCCGGTGGCTGTTCTGGGTCCCAGATCCGGACCATCAATTGGTGTAAAGCGTGATACGGTCAAAATTTGTTCATCGACAAACGCGTGTAAATCGGTGAAATCGTTCATTTAAAAATCAAATTAAATTACTTTTTCAAGTTTAATTAGTATAAAATTCAGGAAAAATATTCAGTTAGGCTTCCGCTTTTCCAAATCCGAATTGCCGGGCCTTACGCTTAACCCCTGCCATCAGATTTTGTACAGCCACCTTTTCCACCTTCTTCGCCGCAGAAAGCCAGTTTGCCTTGAACTGCTGCTCGTCCTTAGCAGTTTTTTTGGTCTTCTTTAGGTTCCGCTTGACAATAGCCCAGTATTTCTCAATTGGGCGGAGCTCTGGCGTGTTGGGAGGGTTCTTGTCCTTGGGAACCACATGCACGTTGTTGGCGGCGTACCACTCCATGGCCTTTTTACCGTAATGGCAAGATGCCAAATCCGGCCAAACAGTACGGAACAACCGTGTTTCTTCAGGAAAGGCAGCAGACGTTTATTCAAATACTCTTTCACTTAAATTTCTTGGTTGACAGTTCCGGAAGCTATGAAAATGCTGCTTTTCAAGCCACAGGTTTAGATGGCTTGCCAAACCAGATATTTCTTCGCGAACTTTGACAGTTTCATGTGCTTGAAAATATCTGCTACCTTTCCCCTTCCTTTTGTCGTATAAAACTCCTGTCCCGGAAACTGCTTGTAGTCGGCTTTGACGTAGGTTTCGTCGTCCATTACCACGCAGTCAAACTTCGTCAGCATCGTCGTGTACAGCCTCCGCGATCGCGCTTTGGCCGTCGTATTTTGTTTATCATCGCGATTTGGAGTCACTACCTTCTTGTAAGTCGATAGTCCGGCTCGTTTTTTGGCTCGATGCATGGTTGAAGACGATACACCCAGCTTATTTGCGGCATCTCGGAGAGAGAGGTTAGAGTTTCGCTTGAAACTACCGGCAACTCTCTTTGTCGTCTCAGCGGCTTCCGGTTTTCGATTTCCCCCCGATCCAGAATTCCTGGCTGTCGACAAACGTTCCTCAAACACTTTAATTACATTTGTAACGATTGATTTGGCAACTTTTAGCGATTTTGCCAGTTTGCGTGCGAGTAGCTCGGATTTTCGCGATGCGCAAGCAAAATTTTGATACGCTGCTCTTCTTCCTTGGACGGCATTTTGACAACTGAAGAGTGAATTCCAAAATCAAAATAGGAGCAACATTCTACACACACACCTTCAAGATGAGGAGTGTTCAGGTTTTTAAAATGCAAAATTGAAAGAAATACGTCAAGTTGATATTGACCAAATTTTGACCGTATCACCCTTTTGGCAATCGCCGAGCCCATTTTGATGAGTTCAGCTGCGATGCCACCCTTCCCAGCCGACTTTTCGCTATTCAGCTGGCGAATGGCTTCCTAAACTTCACTCATCTTTTGGAGTGGCTCCTCTAGGTCGTTGGCTACGCCACAGTCCTGATCTCATACATGTGCGCCATTCAGGTGTTCATCGAAGTGCTGATTCCACCTTCTGATCAGCTCAAGATGCATCCGTCCTTTGCGAGCCTTTGCGAGATGCGTTAAGTTTCTGATAGAACTTTCGTGTTTCCTGGGAACGATGCAGCTGCTCAGCTCCTCGAGGCGGCGCTTTTATTCTTGAAAACTCGGACTCGCTACCTACTACGTACGGAGGAGGTGAAATCTATTAGTCTGAGGCCGTCAGCTGGTGCGCACTGAACCTTCCAATTGTCGATTTGAATTCCTCCTCCTCCTGGCCAACCTGAACGTTAAAATCCCGGATGACGAATTTGATATCATGCCGTCTTTGTCGTCACCGGTACTTCCGAGGTGAGGGCTGTGCACGTTGATGATGCTGATGTTGAAGAACCGGCACTTGATTCTCAAACGGCACATTCGTGGGTCGATCGGCAACCACAGCGCTACGATGTCGAATTTACGACTCTTCAATTCGTTGGAGATCGGCAGTTCCATGTTCCAAGTTTCCAATCGCTGGTCCCTTTTCGTTGCGTGGGTCTTTGCCGATTTCCATCCGAAATTCTTTGTTCCTGTGCGCGTTGGGTCTTATTTTGGATCAAAACCTGTGATTAAAACCAGGGCCACCGGTGCCAATAGAGAATCCTGCAATACAAAGCTCTTTTGACTTGCTCAGTTGAAACTTGGGTGAGGACAATGTATACATGAGCCATGGATTATACATGAGCCATGAATAAATTAATTTAAATTTTCACTTTTAAGGGAGTTTTGTAAATGTATTTTTAGTGTGATTTTGGGTTCAGTGTAAAGAATACTAAACATTGTTACTTGATACTTGTATACATAGTAATTTTCAATGCAGTTGAAATCCGAAATTTTGGCGCTGGTGATTGGCAACCTTGCCAACCAGCGACGATAAAAAATGTCATATCAATTCAGCAAACACCTCAGCAATCGGCAACCCTTTCTGTTGTTTGGTTCCGACAATTGGACGATGTTTTATAGATATCTGGTCAACATGAAATGTGAATGTCGCCGGCGCTGATGTTGATGAAAACTCCGATTTGGGGATTTAGCGAAAATCTTTAAGAGCATTTTTATTTATATCAAAATGATTCATGTGTTTGCCAAAATTAAGGTTTAAATTTTCCCAGACTTTCTGTTGAATTTTTTTTCGTGAATAGTTCGTCTGTTCTATGACATGGCTAAATCCCAGCGAAGATTTTTTCGGTTCCAAATTGTTATTGAAAACCAACTGTTTCTTTTGCACCTGGAAGAACGTGACCCAGCCTGGAATTTTTTATCGGCTAATTGTCGTATTAGAAGCTTATGCTTATCGTCACGCCACAAACTTCCATGTACAGGTTGTAGCCTTGGAAAATTATAGAGTCCTCTAGCCTGTTGATTTCCTCCTGTACCCAATAACAATCCAATGGATTTCCCTGCACTGATATCTGGAAAGCCACATGATAGCTAGCTCTCAAGTGTGGCATAACTGACTGGAGGCTCACTATTCCGTTGCCATTGAGTCCAAGAAATCTTAAATTTGGCATGTGAATCTGGTCCAGGAATTTTAAATCGCTTATATAATTGTAGCTTAAAGACAGCACTTCTATTACTGGTAACTCCATCTTCTTCTCGATCGTAATATTGCTTAAACTATTGCTTTCCAAACTTAATGTTTTCAAAGCTACGAAAGTTTCGAATTCGCTCATATTGACAACTGTTATTTTATTGAAGTTCATGTGCAAATGCTGAACGTTGTTGATAACTGGTAATTTTTTAGGAAGCTCTGTTATTTGATTATAAGATAAATCCAAATGCTCAAGCTTCGGAACAGTCCATCCGCCAAACTCAGGCATTGTAAGTTTGAACTTATTAATGCATATTGTAGTCAACTGTAGATTTTCAATAGAAGTTACGTCCATGTTGCATCCTTTGAGATCCAAAGTTTCTGCCTGGAGCATGGAAAAATCATTCAGCGAAACTTCATCTTCTTCTGAATCGGCGATTATCAATTTCCCCAGACGGTTCATTTGAGTTAAAACATTCGGAAGCCAACCGAAAGAACAATTTCTTACTTCGAGTGATTTGAGTTGAATTTCGGACTTTTCCGGCAGCAAAAATTCTTCTATTTCCGTTCCGGTTATTTCCAAATGTTCCAGTCCGGTGGGGAGGTAGAAACTTGATAAGATGCACCTGCGAAGAATCAGGAATTTCAGCGAGGAGCCAATTGAATCGAAGAGCTGTTGGGAGGGTTGAACGATGACTATGTTTTGAAGTTCGGCCGAGTAAACCTGTATCTCGAATTGCGGGGGCCATTGGAAGGAAGGATTGATGAAATTTACATCATATTTTTTACAGCCAAGGGGTTTAAGAAAAGGGCACACAGTTATGATACCGCTGTTGAATCGTGTAATTGACAGCAAGAATCTAGAGGGAAAAAGAATTTTCTAGAATGTTCTTTTTTGTTGTATAGGGCAGATGTTCAATACTTACACAATGGTGCCACATAGTCGCATTCCGAAAAAAAATTTCAAACAAAAATTCTTTGATCACTTCAAATGTATGAGCCGAAGTACGAACGACGACTAACGGCTCGTGGTCAATGTGAATGAACGATAATGATGCAACCAGCTGTATGATAGGCCACTTTATCCACTGATTGTAGAAAAAAAAAATCCAAACTGTTATTAAAAATCATTCATAACATTTTTCAACAAAACTGTTGTCGAATAAAATGAATTTGATTTGCTCTCAAATGTTTCAAATTTTAGTAAAATTCTTCTATGAATCTAATTACAAACAATACAATAAAATTTCTGCTTCCCGGAACAATATCGTTAGTTAGTCTTGTCAGATGAAGAGCTTTTCATCGAAGCCGTTTGCAGGAACTATGCTACGGCCAAGATTAGGAACAGGGGAGATTGAGAGTAGCTCAGTTGATAATTTTAAAGCATTTCTCTATTGACAAAAAATATATTTACAGCGCTGTATACAAGGAGACATACATTGCTTCACACACACATTGCTTTTCACGAAAGTGTACGTTACAGGCAGGCTAGAATTCCAGAAAAAAGAAGTCAATCTTGCCTTAGGGGCCAACTACTTTTTTCGGGGATTTTCATCCGGTTGGATGATTCCTTCCGTCCCAGGGGACAACTGTGCTTATCCTTATCTAGTTTTTTCAAAAGGTGGAAATTTTACTTCAAACCTTTTATGGAAGCTGGCGATTAAAACTTTTCTCTGGTTCTGACGATTTTAAAATTATGTTTTTTGAGTATGCAGACACAAATTGAACCGAAACTTTGACTAGTGACCATTTTTGAAGAGGAAAAGCATGAGTTCTGTACATTGAGAAATTACTGTTTATCACAAACAGTATTCTCTTGGATTTTGTACAAAATTGATAACCTCGATCAATAACGGAGTTGAAACAAACATTGGTGATGTAGAAGTCGTTCTGCTTATACACGCCAGCAATCTTGGGATTCGAAATGTATGAACTAAAAAGAAACATTTAAAAAAGCTTTATCATTAGAATGGATATTCATAAAAAAAAAAAACTATGCATTTGTAAAACATTTCGAGTACAAAGATTGAAGATGGAAATTGTTAGAGTAACCAAGTTAGTCTTGATCACTAATAGCAAGTTCACTGGTGTTGGGAAAAAGTGGTAGAAATTTTGACATTTTGAAAATTTTACCATGTAAAAATGTTTTCAAGATCTCTGGGCGTTGTATTTTTTTACTGCACTGTTTCTATTTCAGCCGTATGTGATAGAAATATTGCTATTTTTGCATCACAGCATGCGAAACTACAACACGTGTTGGTAAAAAACTTGAAGGCCACAGATCTTGAAAATGTTTTTGCATGGCAAAATTTTCGAAATGTGCTAAAAGTGAAAGAATTTCTAACACTTTTTCCCAACACCAGTGAACTTGCTCTAACGATGAAAGCCATGTTAGGAAAATAAAACTTTAATTGTTACCAGACTGCCAAACACTTTAGACGTCTTTTAATAGGCGATGGAAGCTCTGCCGAATTTGGGTGATGGTTTCACATTAGTGCAAGTGGGATGCAGCTAAAATTTCACCCAACTTTTGACAGATCTTACGGGTTTTTCTTAAGGAGAGATAGAATAATTTTTCGATTCCATCACCCATTACTGCGTTCATCAGGTTATGCGCCCACCCTCTGACCTGTGAGTTCTGGTATAACGATGGAAAGCGAAGATTCCAAGAAATGGCTTTTCGATGGGACCAACATCGACAATTGGTTGTTCCGGATGCAAATCCTAGGAACCGTATGCAAGGGATTTGGCCACGACACACCGGAAGTACGGACTGCGAAGGCCGCGAAGCGTGCTGAAAGGTTACAGCGAGATCATCAATGTAAATCGGTGTTTGTTCATCGGATTGCCGAAAGCCAGCTTGAGTACGTGAAGGACAAGCGTTCTGCAAAAGATATGTGGGACACTTTGAAGAACACGTTACAACGGAAAGGTTTCGGCAGCCAAATTTTTCTCCGCCGGAAACTGCTGACGATGAAGCTACATAAAGAAGTCGAGTTCCAAATCCACCTACTGAAATTCGACAAGGTTTCGCGAGATTTGAGGAGCAAAAATCGACGAACAAGATGCAATTTGTTATTTGCTGCTGGCCCACCCCTCCATCCTAAGACGCATTGGTGACCGCCCTGGATACTGTGAAACAACAAGAAACCCTACAAGGAACTCATTGGCTGTCTGACCTATCTAACCGTTTCGACAAGGCCTTACATCAGTGCAGCCGTTTTCAAGCATCTCCAACCGAAATTCACAGCACTCATCTGAGGTATCTGAAAGGCACTTCGGACATTGTTTTGGTCTATCAACGCCAGTAAGAGATGGAATCCTTGGTTGGATATGCCGATGCTGATTGGGGAAGCAACGACGACAGAAAATCGATTTCTGGTATTCCAGATCTATGCATCAACGGTGTCCTGGGCTACCAAGAAGCAAACCACTATTGCCTTATCATCAACAGCAGCAGAGTACGTGTCAATAAGCCAAGCTGCCTGTGAAGCTGTATGGCTGCGCAATCTACTAACGGAACTCTGAACCGTTTTTAAGACTCCTCCTGCCTTATATGAAGATAACCAATCTTGTATCCGAGTAACTGGGGAGCCCCGAGACCACAAGCGGTTAAAACACATTGACATACGTTACAACTTCATCCGAGAGTGTGTGCAGAATGGAACCATCAAGCCGGTGTATGTTGCCTCGAAGGATCAAGTAGCAGACATCTTTACTAAAGGCCTTACCAGAGGACCGTTCCAGTACCTGTGTATGAAGCTCGGATTACTTGGTTAAGCGAGGGTGTTAGAGTAACCAAGTTTGCCTTGATTACTGACGAAGAAAGCCATGTCAGGAAAATAAAACTTTAGTTGTTATCAGACTACCAAACACTTCAGACGTCTTTTAGTTACTGCGTTCATCAGGAGTCAAGCTGAACTAAGCTGAGCTAAGGTGGAAATTTGACTCCAAACCATCACACTGGGTGAATTTGACGATTAGGTGGGGGCGGTGGGGGTATCCTACACACGTTCGCGGCGAACCCATGACCTCCACTACGCAGAAGATGATGACTTAGCTTTGAAGTTTCGATCAAGGGACCGGGCGCACACTACTCAGATGCTCCCCGGCGATGGAGTCATCGTTGACTCCAGCTCCTCTGCAGGGCTGTCATAATCGCTGGCCGCATGCTAAGTGTTGGCCCACAGACGGCAAGTATGTTGGTACGGACCGTCGCCAACCTCGGACAGGCAAACACCACGTGTTCAGGTGTTTCCTCTTCGTCACCACAATCTGGGCAATATGGCGAAGCCACATGTCCAAACCGGTAAAAGTACTCTATATGGAAGTCCACTTCACCGTGTCTTCTTCCGATCCAGCTCCCGGTGTGCGGAATCAGACGATGGGTCCACCTTCCTTTCGCTGAGCTGTTCCACTGCTGCAGCTGCCAGTTAGACATTGAGTTCTCGGCGACGAGGACTGTGAACGCTGCTAAGTCTCTGCAGGTTAAACTGTCTTCCCAGGGCCTGCCTCCAGGCCGCTGCTCCGTATCGCAAGATTGACGTGGTCACGATTGACAGTATCCTCCTCTTGCTACTGCGGATTACCGAGGAGTTCGACATCATCCGTGTGAGTGCGGCCGTGGTCATTGCCGCTCTCTTACACACGTAATCGACATGACTCGTGAAGCTGAGTCTGTCGTCGATCATGACCCATAGGTACTTAATTGCGCGTTTGGACACAATATCACATGGTCCAAAGGGTCCAATGGTACCTGCTTGGGGTGAGATCAGGTTGGTGATCAGCACCATCTCGGTTTTGTGGTGGGTTAGACACAGGCACTTGGAGCGCATCCAGCTTTCCACTGCGTGGAAAGCTACTGTGTACCTCCGGTGTAGAGGAGCCTCTCGCCAAGAGGACTACATCATTCACAAATCCTACGAGTTCAGCTCCCGATGGGAGCTCGTCGTACATGATGCTTCACAAGACCGAGCCAAGTATTGACCCCTGTGGCACACCCACCGAGACCTCTTGTGTCCGTATGCCCTTATCGGTCATGAACTGTAGTTGGCGATTGTGGAAATAACTTTCCAGAAGCCGATACAGATATGCCGGGACCCTCATTTGAATGAGCGACGACGCAATCGCTAGCCAACTGACGCTGCCCAGCAAACATAACATCGCATTAGAAATGTCAGCTCAACTCGTAAACAATGTTAATGCGAATCGTAATTCCTACCAAACCAAGTAAATGATCGTAAAAATGGTTAGTTGAAGTCTACCAACTCGGATATGACAAAATTCCGCCATGTTTGCAAATATGTCTCCCGCATGCGGGATTCAAGTGAGAAAACAACCTTGTTGTTCTCTCTGCGATGAGCAGTGCAACCAGATTTCTAAAAATCAGAGGGTCCATTTGGTTAAACTGTCCAATGAGAGAAGCAGCAAATATTGTCGCTGGCAACGGTTTGCATGCGTTGAGAGCAAAACTTGCGCTCTCTCGCATACTGTCAGGATGTACGGTAAAAGGTGTTGTATATCGTCCATTTTTACAACACTTATCGCATAAGCCAGAAGTTAAAAATATGTATGTATATTGCCTCCACTTTAGTACGTAAATGCTGTTTTTTCGAGTTATATAAGATGATTTTATAATGTATATGAAACGTATAGCAAAGTTTGTTGAGAAATATACCTACAAAAATGTTTGCTGGGTGTTGAATACGTTCTTCACGTCCAGAGCCACCACCGCTCAAAAGCGGAGCCCTCTTCTCTTCATTAGCTTGGCTCTGTCTGCTTTCTCAATTACAGAGCGGTTGGCATCTACGGTACTGCGTCCTCTACGGAAGCATTCAGTGTACCTCTAGAGTCGATTCTAGATCACCTTCTCCAGGACCTTACCTGCTGTGTCCAGTAAACAGATCGGCCGGTACGCCGATGGGTCTCCTGGAGGCTTACCCGGTTTTGACAGAAGGACTTATTTCTGCTGCTTCCATGTATCAGGAAAAACCCGTTCCGTCACATATCGTTGCAATGATGGCCGTATGTATTGAGAATGCATCGAAGGTTATCGATTCTTTGGCCTGTATTATGATGAAGTCGAGAGGAGGCATCCCCTATCGAAACTTATAACCATTTTTTAGGTCTTCTCAAGGTCGCCCAATATTTTTCGATTTGGCGAAATTCTGGTGTACTGGGAAAGTTCTTATCCTCGGGCACAATCTGAATGTTGTTAGCGGCATACCACTCCATGGCCTTTTTGCCATAATGGCAGGATGCCAAGTCCGGTCAAAACAGCTCAGACAAGTCATGTTTTTTTTTGAGGAAAGGCTGCGAACGCTTTTGCTTTTTCACGTAAATGTTGCTTTTCAAGCCAAAGGTACAGATAGCTTATATACCAAACGAGATATTTCTTGGCAAGCTTTGATAGTTAAATAACGCTTGAAGCTTGAAAATGTTTGCCAACTCCCCCCTTCATGTTGCTGTACAACTGCAACTATGTGGTTTATCTATAGGTGGGAACGAATGTGGTGGAAAGAGAGGTGATGAGAAAGAAACGTTGCAAAAGTACAAGTAAAGTTTTTTCTTCGTAAACATAGTTACCATGACAGAAGTGACGTCACTACCGACCATTTTCGCGACGCATTTTTCCTTGGATAAGCGACGCAGGGCTTGTTTATGTTTATTTTTTCTCTCCGTCGTGCAATAGTGTGCGTTCCTTTGCGCCACCTTAGTAAAAGTGTACCTCATTGGGTGGGAACAACCAAAAATATTAGTTCGTTGTATCCATACAGTTGTTTATGAACGATTGTGACGTAAAGCCTAGTCCACACTAGGAGACGGTTCGTCTCGAGACGGTCTCAGCGTCTCCAATTTTCTTCGGGAGACACTGAGACCGTCCCAGGTTTCCAACAACAACAACAGACAACAAAGTTCGTTTCATAACAAAAATCGCAGTTCATGTTGCCTAGTGTGGACTAAGCTTAAGGCGACGCCATCACGGAGTCAAGTATAAGGCGTCCACATGTAACCATAGAAACTTATTAGGAGGAATGTTTGGGACGCAAATAAAGTTGTTTATTATTTTGAACTCATAGCGTTGCCGTACTGGGCGTTAGGAAGAAAAAGCGTAAATTAAAGGGTGCTTTGATTGTGTTTTTTAAATAACATAAAACGTTGCATTCGTTCCACATCACTCGCCACAAGCGGTAGTGTTTCGTTGCTCCTGCTAGTGTTCCGTAAATAGCATAGTGTGTGAAGAATTTTGCCCTGATCATCCGGATGTGTGTTCCGTTAGGGCACTCTGTTATCAGATATACCCGAAAGTGATAAAGTTTTGTGCGCGGCATCGCAGAAGACCATCATCAGCCGAAAACAAAAGGCCCCGCTGTTGTATACGATTGCCAGCCAGCAAGGTCAATCGTCATAATAGACCGATAGGAAACCACGTTGTTCGTTCGAAACCAGTTGTGTTAGAGTGGTTCGACCAACTAGGGTGGCTCGAAATAATTTTTTTTTGGTTTTTATACTTTTTTCCAAAAAAGTTTTTTTTTCTTTTTGGTTTTATTTATATCTTTTATTTATATTTTCCTTTTCTTTTGTTCCTACTATATTTTATATTAGTTTTTTTTTATTCTTTTTTCTCAAACAAAATTTTGTTTGAGTTTTTTTTATAAAGGTTTTGACTCTCCACTCTTGCCCGTTATGTCGGAAAGCAACCGACTAACGGATGACGGCGACGAGGAAGGCATGCATCCTCCTTTTAGAGAGGACGATCTCTCCGAAGAATATCTTTTGGAACAACAGTCTTCCCAAAATATCATCATTCAACCGATGTACCTCTCGGACACGGAAGATACTCCTTCCCCCCTCCCACAGACCCCTTACCCTCAAGTTCCCTTTGTGTTTGGCAACTCCCCACCATCACCAGCCCCTCAAGAAGTTAACGAGCTGCCTAAACCGCCCCCTCGCCGTCGGGTTTACCAACCTGAATCGACGGGGCCCTGGGTAGTTTATATCCGGTCCAAAATGAACGGGAAATCACCTAATGTGATTTCCATCGCCCGAGACCTCGACAGATCTTACCCTTCCGTAATCAGCTACCAGCCGATGAGACCGCACAAGATGCGCATTGTTGTTGGTAGCCTGAAGGAAGCAAATGCCATTGCTTGTGACCCGAAGTTTACGATCGAATACCGCGTATACGTTCCCGCTCGTGACGTGGAAATCGACGGAGTGGTAACCGAAGAGGGTTTGACCGTCGATGATCTTGTGAACTCCGGGGTTGGCCGATTCAAAGACCCTGGTCTTCCCACGGTCAAGGTGCTGGACGCGCGTCAGTTGAAATCAGCATCAGGCGAGGGGGAAGAACGAACATTTTTCCTGTCGAACTCCTATCGCGTTACCTTTTCCGGCACTGCACTTCCTGATTACGTTGCGATCGGGAAGGTTCGTCTACCTGTGAGACTTTATGTGCCTTCGGTCATGTTCTGCCAGAATTGCAAGCAGTTGGATCATACGGCCGCTTACTGTTGCAATCAGGCACGCTGCTCTAAGTGCGGGGAGAAGCATGCGGAAGCTTCGTGTGAAATACAAGCAGTAAGCAAGTGTTTGTATTGCACAGGCGAGGAATCTCATGCTCTCTCGGCGTGTCCGAAGTACATATCGCGCCGGGAAAAAATCAAGACTTCTTTGAAAACTCGCTCTAAAAAATCATATAGAGACATGCTGATGAAGTCTTTGCCAATCGTCTCAGAGAACCAGTTTGGCCTTCTAAGCGACTATGAATCCGAAGGGGAGGATCCATGCGAAGGAACATCAGCTGGGCCATTTGTTAAAAAAAATGTTTCACAGGCTCCAAAAAGGAAACGCACAACTAACACACAACCCAGATTAGCTGCCAGCAAAGTTAATAAAACTAAAAATCCTCAAAGTGGGAATAGTAATTCTACCCCTCCTATTCAGAAACCTCCGGGTTTAAATCCCTTCCCGAAGGACTTCCCCCCACTTTCGAGGAAGTCAAAACCCCAGACTTCCCTTCAGAATTCAGGACCATCAGTAACTAACAAGGATGTAACAATTCCCAGAGAAACTGCATCTGATCCATCGTCGAACAGTTTGCCCAGCTTTTCGTCTGATGGTAAGATGAAATTTTCGGAAATTGTTTCGTTCATCTTGGACTTTTTCAGTGTACCAGCAGGTTGGAGGACTATGATTAATATGTTTGTACCTCTTTTGAGAGAAGTCTTGAAAAAGAAAGCTTGTACTATGACCCTCATCGCAGAAGCAATTTCTTTTGATGAATAACTCGTCCACTGAGGTAAGAGAAATTGTTTCTGTATTGCAATGGAACTGCAGAAGTATTTTACCAAAATTAGACTCCTTTAAAGTATTGGTACACAATTTGAATTGTGATGTGTTCGCCTTATGCGAAACTTGGCTCTCTCCAAACACTGATTTCAACTTCCATAGCCACAATATTATTCGCCTGGATCGAGATGGGCAAAGAGGGGGTGGTGTTCTTTTGGGGATCAAGAAATGCCACTCTTTCTATCGTATTCCATTACAACCATCTCCGGGTATTGAAGTCGTCAGTTGCCAAGCTAGAATTAAAGGCCAAGACCTTTGCCTAGCCTCGGTATATATTCCGCCAAATTCAAGCGTGAACCGGAACCAATTGGCGAATATTATTTCACTTCTCCCAGAACCCCGGTTAGTTCTGGGAGATTTCAATTCCCATGGCGTGGGCTGGGGTAGCTCACGTGATGATGATCGTGCTAACATTATTTATGAGCTGTGCGACGACTTCAACATGACTGTCTTAAACAATGGGGAAGTGACTCGAATTAATGGATCCCAATCACAGCATAGTATTTTAGACCTTTCTTTAGCTTCTTCCTCTCTGAGCTTGGATTGTACGTGGAAGGTAATCCAAGACCCTCAGGGAAGCGATCATCTGCCTATCAATATTTCTATCACCAGTGGTCGTAGTCCACCTGAAGAGATCAATATTCCTTATGACCTCACAAAGAATATAGATTGGAAAAAGTATGCATCAGGTGTCATTGAAGCCATCGACTCAACGGAAGAACTGCCTCCGGAGGCAGAGTACAGTTTTATGTCCGGAACAATTGTGGACTGTGCAATCGGGGCACAGGTCAGACGGAATGACAATTCGACGATACAAAAACGACCTCCCACTCCATGGTGGGATGGAGACTGCTCACGTGCGCGAGGAGAAAAGTGCAAGGCGTTTGTTGAGTTTCGCAGAACTGGATTGCCAGAGAAGTTCCAACGTTACTTGTCCTTGGAACGCAAGTTTAAGAACTTGATCAGGGGCAAGAAACGTGGGTACTGGAGGCGATTCGTGGATGGGTTATCTCGAGAAACGTCTCTGCACACGCTTTGGAAAACAGCTCGAAACATGCGAAATTACACACCTTCGAACGAAAGTGAAGAAAGCTCGAGTCGTTGGCTGACACAGTTCGCGAAAAAGGTCTGTCCGGACGCAGTACCAGCTCAGAAAAACTATCGGGATACAGAGAATAGTTCCGAAACGGAGGATCAATTCTCGATGGTCGAACTTTCACTTGCGCTCTGGTCATGTAACAATTCAGCTCCCGGACTGGACAGAATCAAATTCAACTTGTTGAAGAATCTGCCAGATACCGCTAAAAAACGCTTGTTGAATTTATTCAATAAGTGTTTAGAGATGAACATTGTGCCGCATGAATGGAGACAGGTGAAAGTTATCGCCATCCAAAAACCGGGAAAACCAGTTTCTGATTACAATTCGTATAGGCCGATCGCAATGCTCTCGTGTCTCCGGAAACTGCTCGAAAAAATGATTCTCTTTCGGCTGGATAAATGGGTTGAATCAAACAATCTCTTGTCAAGTACACAATATGGATTTCGTAGAGGCAAGGGTACGAACGACTGTCTAGCATTACTTTCATCAGACATTCAATTGGCGTTTGCCCAAAAAGAGCAGATGGGGGCAGTATTTCTGGACATCAAAGGGGCATTCGATTCGGTGTCCATAGAAGTGCTATCTAGTCAACTTAACTCTTGCGGACTTTCACCAATTTTGAATAATTTTCTTTATAACCTGTTGTCTGAAAAAATCATGCATTTTAGTCATGGAGAAACCAAAGTTGAACGAATTAGTTACATGGGTCTACCCCAAGGCTCGTGTTTAAGCCCCCTGCTATACAACTTTTATGTCCGAGAGATCGATGCTTGTATGGCACAAAATTGCACGCTAAGACAGCTTGCGGATGACTGTGTTGTTCATATCACAGGTAAAAAAGGCACTCAAATTAAACCTCCGTTACAAGAAACTCTAAATAATTTATCACATTGGGCCAGGAATCTAGGCATCGAGTTTTCGCCTAGTAAAACCGAGTTAGTAGTTTTTTCAAGGAAGCATTCCCCTCCTCAAATAGAGCTCCTTATGATGGGTAGAACTCTAACTCAATCTCTTAGTTTTAAATATTTGGGTGTCTGGTTCGACTCTAAATGCCTCTGGGGAAAACATATTAGGTACTTGACACAAAAATGCCAAAAGAGAATCAATTTTCTTCGAACGATTACTGGAACCTGGTGGGGTGCTCATCCACAGGACCTCATCAGGTTATACCAAACAACGATACTGTCGGTCATAGAATACGGAAGCTTTTGCTTTGGGTCCGCCGCGAAAACCCATTTGATTAAACTAGAACGAATACAGTATCGTTGTTTGCGTATTGCCATGGGTTGTATGCAATCAACACATACGATGTGTCTCGAAGTACTGGCGGGAATAATGCCGTTGAAAAATCGGTTCTTCGATTTATCGCTACGTTTCCTAATTCGAAGTGTAACTATGAATCCTTTGGTGATAGAAAATTTGGAAAGGCTTATGAATATTAATCCGCATGTAAAATATGTAAACAATTATAAAACTTTTAGACAGTTAGAAATAAACCCTTCTTTGTTAAATTCGGACACGAGTCACTTTTACCCGATCAGTAGTTCCTTAATAAAATTCGATCTGTCCATGACCGCTGACATCCGTGGAATACCAGATCATGTCCGACCCAACGTCATTCCTTCAATCTTTGCATCAAAAGTACGTGAAATTGACCCTACAAAAATGTTCTTTACTGATGGTTCCAGAATCGACGGCGCGACTGGTTTCGCAGTGTACAATGAGCGCTTTGAAGCTTCGTTCAAGCTTCGAGAGCCATGCTCCGTTTACGTTGCTGAATTAGCCGCAATTTATTGTAGCTTGGAACACATTCGCACACTGCCCGTAGACCACTATTTCATCTATTCGGATAGTCTCAGCTCCGTTGAGGCGATTCGATCGATGAAACTGATGAAGCGCTCTTCCCATTTTTTGCTGGAAATTTCAGGGATATTGGGCGCTTTGATCGAAAATTCGTACAGGATTACCTTAGCTTGGATCCCGTCTCATTGTCTTATTCAAGGCAATGAGAATGCGGACTCATTGGCTAAGGTGGGCGCGTTACAAGGTGAAATTTTTGAGAGGATAATAACTTACAATGAATATTTTTCAATACCTCGCACTTTAGCGATTAACGCTTGGCAGTCTAGCTGGGATAATGGCACAAAGGGACGTTGGTTCCATACGATTATCCCTAAGGTTCCGACGAAGGCATGGTTTAAGCATTTTAACATGAGTCGCGATTTCATTCGCGTGGTTTCTCGGCTCATGTCAAATCACTGCCGGCTTGACGCGCATTTGTTTCGTATACAACTAGTTACAAGCAATGTTTGTGTTTGTGGGGATGGCTACCACGACATTGATCATGTTGTGTGGACGTGTGAACGGTTTGATCGATCGAGGGCTTGGCTACTGGATACCCTTAGGGCCCGAAGTAAACTACCTGGTGTTCCAATTCGAGACATCTTGGCAAACTTAGATCTTGAATATTTGTACCCTATATACAAATATCTTAAAATGTCTGACTTGGTCGTTTAGTCCTCTTCCCCTCTGTCTTTACTCTATCTAATGCTCTTTTCGTCTATTCATTAGAACAACCTCTCGTCCGACCGGTTCGATAACACCGGAAAGAAGGCTGGCCAGGAAGACAATACCTGAGGTAGCTAACGAAACCACGCTACAGGAAGCCACCACCAACCCAAGACGGAAATCTGTACTCGAGAGTGACCCTACACAATCCTCTTTCCTTTCCTCTAGTTAAATTAATTAACAGTTGAGTAGCCGCGACGATTACGGCCCCCCTCTTACTAACATCACACAAAAGTGAAATCAATACTCGGCACAAAAAAACTTTATGAGTTAAATGCCTTAATAAAACTACTTGTTAATAAAAAAAAAAAAATAAAACGTTGCATGTCGTAGATGAATGGCGACTTCAACGTCGAGGCGCTCATGAACGTTTGTGACGTAGCAATCAAAACATTGAAAAAAAACTAATTCTCACACTCGTGGAAGGGTAGACTTGTTCCCACCTATAGATAAACCACATAGGTTGTACACAATGCTTTTGTCCAGGAAGCTGTCCAAAGTCTCCCTTGGTGTAGGATTTGTCATAAACACCCTTTTATGACCGTACAAAATTTGCATGTTTTTTAGGGGGTGATCCCAAACTTATGGCCAGCAGTGTAGGTGTTATGAGCGGGTAAAACGCAATGAGGTACATACAAAAATAAAAATTTATACAGGTTGGGTAAAACGGACACTCCGTAGATAAGGTGAACTTGACCTGAACACAATTCGAACATGTACATACCTTACTGTTGGGAATTAAGCATTTCAGGATAATTTTGAACACAAAAGGTTTCAGGGAGGCATCTGGAGTCACACGGATGAGATATTTAAAACACCTGAGAAAATTTCTTTGTCCGTTTTACCCTATCTTGGTGTGTCGACCTTGATTGACCTAAAAATTTTTCAATCGATCGTTACTCAAGCTCTTGTACATTACAAATCTATAAGAAATCAGGAATTTCTGCATTTAATCAGGTAACACGTTTTATTTTTCTAAACAATTTGAGCGCTAATGGATTGAAACCAATGATTCGATGGTGTTAATGTTAGCAACATTGCTACTTATTAGTAGATAGCTTCAAATTATGTTGTTCGAGTCGACACAATAGTATCAACATATGTTTTGCAAATGTAAACGATGAACGACATATAGAGGTGGAGGAACGAGTAAATGTTTAATAACGATAATGGTGTCGTGAAATAACTATTAGGTCCAATAATTACAAAAATCTAGCAAGAGAAAAAAACGTACTACAAATAATTCTACATTTAAATTGGAAAAAATTAAAATAAATAATCTTAGAATGCGGAATCAACTCAAATGTTCTTAAATATTCGTTTTGTTAGAATTAACTGATTTTTAAATGAAAAATTTGTGTTCAATTACGTAATTAAGTATTTCTGAAGCTGCAAGTTTATGTTCCACTGAAAAACGTACGTATTTGTTAGTGTTTTATCAATATATGATCCTGGATTTTGAATCAACGTTTCATAGGTACGTACTTGAGTTAATCAACATGTATATGAGAATCAACAGATCGCAATCTATAGATAGATGAAACATATCCTTTTCAAACCAAACTAGTATCTAAACTTACAACTTTACACTCGAATTTGCCACACCATAGTACCTATAGCTTTTTGTTCACAAGAACCATACATTTTATAAAAATCTTAACTAGGAAAATCAAACAAAACATTTGCATTCGATAGAATTGCCAGAAAATAGTAACACCTTTCGAGTTCGAATTTCCCATATCTCTTTATAAACTTGCCATGTTCTCTTCCTTTCAATATAATAATAAAAGAAAATTAAAACAATCAATAAAGACCCGTATCGCAATACAATAAAATATAAGACATTTGACCACACGAAAAAAAAACTGACAATAAAGCAAATTTTTTAACCTTACATTTTTTCCACTGTTTATATTCTAAATAGATAAAAAACCCTCAAGGTTGCATTTTTTACCTGATTCTTGCAAACGCCGCGAAACTTTTTGATAAGCCAAACATTTATAAAAGAAACAGAGTAGAGACTAAATAAACTGTACCGAAATGGTGGCAATAATAAGCCGTGTGGTTTTAAACCACGGAAACTGTGACCGGAAGTTGTCTACTGGATTAGAGAAAATTTGAAGAACAAATAAAATCGTGCTTAGGAAAAAGACAATTCCAAAATTGTAGCGTATGTTGAGTAAGATAATAAACCAGTTGAAATATTGCGTAGCCCATTATCATTTTGTCTCACAACATTCTATCCCCCTCGAACTATTTAAAAACCAACTGAGATCGATTCTTACTTCACCTTCCACTGGTTCCACCGAGCTACAAAATCTTATTATGTCGCATTATTCAATTTATTGAGAAATCCACGTCATTTCCACCTCAGATGCAAATGGAGCTTATTCACCTATGGAAAGTCAGTAAGGTCATCATTAGGACCCATAATTTTCTCCTTCCTTGGTAGCGCATTTTGAATTACTCTACATTGGATTTTCTTTTACGTCTATTTGGAAACAGGAAAAGTGCGGCCACTTCCGATATAAAGGTAAAAATCTATTTTAGATATATGCTTTTCAGCGTTTTTTATATTTTTTTTTTATTTGTATGCATTACATCGCTTTGTTCCGTTCAGAGTTTAGAAATGAAAAGGGAAAAAATGGTATTATAATCTATGGACAGATGAATATTGAGTAGAATAGAATAGTAAAGATATTATTTGTTTAGCTTATTTTTTGTATTTTCGCTCAATTAGTAGAATATACGATGGGTGAAAAATCGAACCTATGTATCCGATATCCCGATTCCGAATAATATCATATCACTGAAGGTAACCAAACTAACCAGTAAGGTAGCTAACAAAAAGAGGATGTGCGGTAGTGTCCAAATAATTGAATTTTTTCAATTTGTTTGTTAAAAAACTAACACATTTACCGCCTACGATACCCACACTAGATTTGATTGAGAATTTTTGTTTTAACACAGGTTTATGATTGCATGACGTTTTGCAGGGCTAGGGAAAATTAACGTATCATTAGATAAAACGCGATCACTTAAAATGTGTCAAACAGAAGATTTTTTTTTATTTGAAATCATCGAATTGCTGTCCGACTCCCTACATAGATACAACTAATGAATAATAAAAAAAATATATTGAAAATAAAAGAGTAGAAACAATTTAATGTCATTATTTTGGTTTATGAAAAAAACCTCCATTCCTCTGTTATTTTCGCCTCATGAAATAATTTTTTTTTGCATAGTTTGGGTGCTTTTGGTTTGCTAACAAATGTTGCCATTTGACTGTAGCGTGTTTATTATAACTCTGTTTAGGGTGGAAAGCAAAATAAGTTTATTCGTTTTATTCAGAACTGACTGAATTCTAAGTATTCTGGGAAGATATTAAAATAAAAATTCAATGCATCTTATCAACTCTGCCGTTGAGAAATTAAATAAAATCGATAAAAGAAAACAAAAGATTCTAAAGATAATCTCATCTTAAAAAAATAATATAAAACTCCGAAAAAATATTCATTTCTAGCTCTGAAGCATCAACTAACGCCATCCGGCGATAGAAATAGAAAGTGTGAGATGAATTCAAAGTTAAGAAATCGTTCTAATACCTGATAGTACGACAGAAAAAGTCGTACTTGCACTCCACCCTTCTGCTTTTCTGCCGACCGGTAATGTTCTTTTATATCCGTACCGGTATCGACGGTTGATGACGATCGCTATCTGTATAGTGCTGCTGGCTAAGATAAAGAGAAACATTCTAGCAATGGTCCTCTACTACATAACGAACACTTTTTCGATCTTTGGCGCGCGGAAGGTATCCTTCGTTTTGGGGCAAACGATGACGTCATTTTCGCGGCGCATCGCGTCTATAGCCTGTTGACCAAAGATCTGCCCATTCGGGAGCATCATCGGTAGGTTGTGCTCGTTCAGTGGTTTCCCGGTGATTCTGGAGACGGAAGAAAAACATTCATATATTTTTAAACAGATAATTTATAATTTACTATTGCCAGCATACCTGCAAATCAACCGACTCTGAGCGCAGTGCGAAAACGGAAGGTGTTCGGCAATTTCGTTGATGTTCTTCTGGCACACCGGGCAGTTCATGTTCTTCGAGGTCGTTGAGTAACACTGTGGAGTCTTCAGCGCTGAAATTCCTGCCTGTACAGTAACGCTCAGTACCGATTGGGCCGGCAGCTGAAACAGTCGATAGTTTTCGAGTCGGAAATGCAACGCCAGATCGCTCCAGCGTTGCGGATCGAATAGCGTTTTGTATGGTTCGATTTCGGTGTTTACCGGAAAAGCGAGCAGTGCCATACATTGGCGTATCTCCTTGAGCTGTTCGTGTTCGAACGCGGGGAAAAATTTTTGAGCATGTTTGACCGCCATCAGTCGTTTGTCCTCCCGGATCAGCTCTACAAACTCCTGAACTCGCAGCTGAAACTCGATGTTCGAATTGATCTTCTTCAGTTTCGATTTGTTGTCGTTACACCAGACGATGCACTTGGCCGTGCTACGGTTGGCCAGGTCACGTTCAACCTCGCGGGTCACTTGGAATATATCCAAATTGGTGAGATCACGGATGCCGCTACGTATGGCCAACCGTTCGGCCGTGTCGTAGTAGCCCAATCGAAGGAAGTGCTCGACAATCATACGATCAAGTCGGATCTTTTTCCACTGATTGGTGGCTGCAGCTTGCAGCTCGATGGTGGCCGGATCCGTCGGCGGATTGGCATTCTGCTTCAGATGCTCGAGACGGCGCTTGCAAACCAAACCGGCCGACAGCTCGTCCGAGATGCTTTCTTCGGCCTTGCGCTTCAGCACCTGGAGTCGCTCGACCACACCGCCTAGCAAGCGGGATATCTCCGAACCGGCCGATCCGTCCGTCAGGCCTCGTTCCAGCTCGGACGCGGCACTCTGAATCTGGCTAAGCTCGCGGTCCAACGTTTTCTGGGCGATACGAAACTTCTTGTTCAGTATTTCGTACGGCACCTGGAAATGATGGAAAGGATTTTTTGGTTGAAAGATTTGTTACTATTCAATAGTGAATTGAAGTTTTGATAAGAATAGCGAGTTTTAACATCACATCGAGAGTCACTGCTGCGTAAATCAACACTGGACATCTCAGCGACCCTGCAAGGGCTTAGGCTCGACGGCTTTCCAATGACTTCATGGTTCGATGACCTTCCATGGCAAGTTTGATGACTTCCCACAACCTTTTCTGGAACCCGACTACCAGTTTTTCAACGTTCCATGGCTCCCGGTAACACCGGCAAAACGACCTCCTAATGGATTCTCGGCTCGACTCAGAATCAATGATTTCGATTGGTCATTTGGCAACGTGTCCCCGGTAAAACTATGGTTTGATAGTCGAACTCGAATCAGCATTTTGAGAGCACAATTTCGCCACATTTTGTAGTAGAATGAATCCTTAACTTGGTATCTTTTGGCTCTCAAAATTCTGCCTAAATAAACTATCATCAACTCCCGGCACATAAAAAATTTATAAGTAAAATGCCTTAATAAAGCCATTTGTAAATAAAAAAAAAGCTATCATCAAGCTTTTTATTACATAAACAAAAAAATTTCATTACTGTGCTGTTCGCTTATGGATAAAAAGCCAACCAAATTTTCGACATTGTACCGCCTTTTTTAAAGGCAAACTGATACCAAATTTTGCCAGTAGGACATGGTAGCAACATTTTCCCGTATGTTAGGCCCAATTTTCCCGTATTTTTAGATAACGTGCCGCTATTAAGCCTACCCCCATTCTGATACCTGATGATTGTACTAAAAAATCAGAAGACTTAAATATTTAAATAAAAAACATATAATTTTGAATTCCTTAAAAATTTGCAAAGTGAGCTGTTGTGAAGTTCGAATTTCTTGAAAATCAAAATGTTCCCCGAAAGCACCGGAAGTGACCACGAAATTTTTTTTTAGGCCATCAAATAACATTCTATGTCTGTGCAGAATTTTCCAATGGAGTGTCGGACATCTTTATTCAAGTGGGACGTAAGATTCACACTTGTATATGTATTAAAGCATAAGGTACACCGGGGCAAGTGCAAACGGTTATCACCATAGTTCAACTTTCACATGTCCTAGAAAAAAATTTGTTTATCTTCAAAAATTATCAATTGTCGTTCGTTGCATCACTAAAATAGTTCCTCACAAATTCCCGTTGAAAGTGAAAAATAAAAAAATGATGGTAAAAAGCAACGGCACTTTTGTGAAAAATTTCTAAGTTTGCACTTGCCCCGTTTATGGGGGCAAGTGCAAACGCAATGCTTTTTCCAAACTTTTTCAAAGATGCGTCAGTGTATCGTTACTAAAACGATTTTAATACATGTTCTGGTATGTTTTATAAACTTTTTTTGATATATTTGCTGTTTTTCTGCAATATTACCTCCTTTTTGGAACTCCATTTTTGCTGACAGTTGTTTATAGCAAAAGACTTTCATTTACTAAGGCATTACGGAATTTTGAATATCCGCTTCAGATACAACACTTTGGATACCCCTCCTGACCATTCTAATATAATGCTGAACCATTTTTGAGATGATTTTTTTTTAAATTTCTGATGTTATATGGCATGAAGGTGCGTTTGCACTTTGCACTTACCCCGGTAGTGTCGTTTGCACTTGCCCCGCAGTGTGGGTTGACAATAGTGTATATTATTTTCACAATTTTCAGGGTGTACTGACAATATATCATAAATTTTCCCCTTTTACTTGAATATCAGTCTTAAACACTCACCTTTCAACGAAAAATCGGATTTGAATACCCTTTTTTGTAGCCAAAAAAAGCTAAACAAAAACACACTTTTCATGTCTAGTACGTACTTGAATTCGTGTGTAATCAAACAGTGTCGTGTTTTTAGTGAATAATTTAAAGAAAGTTTAGTTTATCTTTGTCAAATTGTTTATTTGGGCCTAAACAACAACTTCTAGAAATACAAATATTTTTTTATTTTTTAGTAACAGAGACAAGATGATCGTTTGCACTTGCCCCGGTGTACCTTATAATATGTATTTATAATTTAAAATATAGACACTTTAATTTCATATAGTCTGGCAAAGAGAATGACGGGAGCCAATCGAACTGTCATTGGTGCGGAGCCAATCGAGCATTCTACGATAATGTTCAAGCTCTTCATAACTCTCTTCAGTTTCAAAATAAAAAATAGTTTCTCAAATTCGTAAATAACATGCTTTTTTTGTCACTTCAACTCGAAATCGCTTTTGAAAAATATATTATGATCTATAGGTGAAAAAATAGTGAAAATTAAGCTAAATAATTTTAGTTTATGTTATCAAAATTCCAGAAAAGCCTTGTGAATCACAATACTTCAACCATGATTTTCCAATATTTAGAAAGTTTCCTCGATTGGCTCCCGCGAATGACAGTTCGATTGGCTCCCGTCATTCTCTTTGCCAGACTATATGAAATTATAGTGTCTATAATTTAAAACATTCAAGCTTTTTTTTATTTTTTATATGGATTTATGAGCTACCTGGCTGACCCGGAAAAGAAAAACAGATCGGGGGACAGATGAGGAAATTTACATGAGAGTAGAATAGCTTAAAGTAGGATAGCGGCAACAAAGCCCGAGGGTTCTGAAGCACCAGATGAGGGAAGCGTTAAGATAGTGCTCGACGGACTGGGCCAATTGGGCCCTACTTGAGCTTCGAGTTACCCAACCGTCACTTCAACCGAGCAATAGCAATATGGTATCAAAAGTTATCATATGCTAGCGCCTCGATTTCATTGTCAGAAGGGATCACTATCTTACCGTGGTTGAGTTTTCCCTACCTGTCACCTAACCTTACTCGAATTTACTACCCAGACGGTTTGATTTGCTTGCATCTAGCATCCTCAGCAGGATTAAATGACTTGTCAGATTAGAATGATCTGATATTTGACTGTTTCTTGTTTTCTAAAGTTTAACTGAATCACAATTTGATAACGTCTGAGATGCAATAATATTATTGTTAATCTGAAGAACTGTCTCAGTATCATGTATCATATTCTATTCTCAAGATCGTTATCGAGTTATGCGTTGTGCGAAGTGTGGATTTCCACCCCGGAAATAATTTTATTCGACAAATTCATTGTTTAGCATCATTTAAGTAATTTCCTTGATTTTTATCTTTCTTTTACCTTTAAGTGAAAAAATTATTGCTTACCATCGATTAAGTAATTTTCTTGATCTTTATCATGACATGGCAAGTTGTCAATTTTGTAATGGTAATAACATGAAATACTTTAAGTGTTACTTACATTTTCTTTCCTGATTGGAGATTTTATGGGTTAGTCGTAATAGAGGAAGGAACTTCCCTCACTTTCTTGTTCAGAATCGCTGCTTTCTTTTCTTCATATTCCGACTCCTTCATAGTATCGAATTTTTTTTTCCGGGATTTTAAGCCGTAAAAAAAAAGTATCGAAAAGCTGTTTTGTATTTTCTTTTATTTTTGATCGGCCCATGGCCAAATCTTGCCTGGTATACCTGACCTCTCTATGTCTTGCCTGATGCAGGTAATCCAGGTATAGGCCGGTTTCCCTATTTTTTTGTTGTCCCAGATAATTAATTCTCGCTACGCGAATTTTGGTGTTTATTGTATAGCCACCCAGCCAGTTCGGGGCGATATGTGGGTTTTCTGAAACTTCGTTCCCTCCTTCTTCATTTCCGTTACGTTTTTCTTCGCGGGAAAGGTTTTCGAGGCTGAGCAGAATATCTTCTTCCATGTCCCTTAGCGCGTTTCGGTTACGTTTCGTTAATGTTGAGACTTCTAGGGCGAATGTTACAATGGGTGTTATAAGGCTATGATAGAATCTTTTCGTGGTTTTCCAATCTAGCTGATGCTTTTGGAGAAAACTGCAAAGTTGATAAAAGGCTTTGTATGCTTTCTTGATCCTTTCAGATGTTGTTGCCCCTCTTGTGAGGCTAGCCGTAATGTATCCTCCAAGGTAGTGTACTATAGTTGCTACCGGGAGCTCATAATTTCCGAATTTCATGATTCTTTCCGGTTGGATGTTGCTAGTTTTGAAGGGATCTCTTATAAGCACTTTAGTCTTTTTAAAGTTTATCTCCAACCCAATTGATGCCAGGATCGGATCTAGCACTCCTAGAAGTGTTTCTACCTCATTTTCTTCTTTGCAGAGGAATAATAGGTCGTCGGCATAGCCGAGAATACAGGGTAATTTTATCTCGTTCGCCTGCGCAAGTTGAACACCAGGCAAGAATTCTTGTATGATCAACAGAGCATGGTGGAGCATGATTATGATTTTTTTTTTTTTTTTGGATTTTAAACCTATAGGTTTATTCATCCCCAATGATTATGAAAATCATCGGGCTTAGGGGGTATCCTTGTTTAACTTCTTTGTTTTTGAGTGACGATTCCGTTCGTTTCCCGTACCATTGGAATGATGTTCTTTCGAACAGGCATGCTGTTTTTATCCTCCTTACGAGCGCTTCCGGGGCACCCAGATCTTTGAGGATGATACCAGCCTTGCTAGTGTCCAGCTTGTCAAATGCCTGTTTTAGGTCAATCGAAGCAAGGATTGTATGACATCCTTTCTGCTATCTTTCGTCCAGAATTCTTCTCAGAACGAATATCTGATCAGCTGCGCTTCTTTTTTCTTGAAACGCCATCTGATATTCGGGCAGTAGGGGCATTTTTTCCTTGAGACGATTCGCCAATATCTTCGCATACATTTTGTAGGCAATTGAACACAGCGTAATTCTTCTACAATCGTCAACATTTTTTAAGTCAATGTTCCGAAAATCAATCATTTTCTATCAGCCATGCTTTACTGCATTCAGTGCCAAAAAATCGAAGCAGTCAATTTTTCCTCTCCAACCAAATCATATAAACAATCATGCATGACAACGACGCTGCTGTATTTGATACATTCTCGCAAAACATGATGTGGTAAAGAAGGACGCAGACTATCATCAACGAACGTCTCGATGGTGATTGCCTTCCTTGACGGTTTTCCACCTTCTAGGATCACAACTGATATGTATCAGTTCTGAGAGATGTGTAAAGGTTACAATATGATTTTTAGTTTTTCGCTTTGCGTAGAAGAACAAAATCATTACTAAGTAATCGCAATGAACTGTCCAGCATGTGCCACGGCTTTTTGGAACATGTGGTCTTGGTATTTCTTCAGATTTTTCCTTCTGAAACATCCATGATCGTCTATCAATAACGAATATTATCAACAATGATGCGAGAATAGACGTTCGGGAATGATTGAAGGAGCGACGTTCAAAATATATCACCAAGTATTTCGATCACCGTCGATTAGCCACGTGACGAATAGCAACGGTAGCCTCCGATGGGGCATGGTATATTTTCTTGTATCAAGTTAGTGTTGATTTTCGACATATATTCAATGGGTACTTTCACCACGTGCGTATCACAGCACTCGGAGATATCAGCATTCTAGCCAGAAACCAATCCTGATTGCTTTTCTTGAGCGATTTTCCGAACATTGTTTTAAGTGACTTATTTTCGGTATCGGGACTTGTACACTCAGAAAAATACTATTATGTATGCCATAAGATTCTCTTATGAAGTGGCGCCATAAGAAAACTTAATGAAATTCATAAGATTGTCTTATGACGCGAATGAATTCTGAAGATGAACGCCTACTTCAATGAGAGGTTGTTGCTTTTCATAAGAGATTCTTATGGAAACAGTAAATCGCTTTCTAATAAGAAAAATTCTCGATATTTCATGTTGAAAACATTCACTTTATTGTTTGCCAAATTCTTTTAAAATTAAATCCTTCATGGTCACCATCAGCAGCGCATCAACAGACGGCTCCATCAAAGTTTTTTTTGCCGCATCTTAATCTTCGACCTTTCGTTTTTTGCGGATCAGCTTGCTGAAAAGTAAACAAATAATGTATTTTAGTTTACTAATATATTCAACGTTCACACCAAAAACATCAAATCGAACTTACCATTCTTGAGATAACAATAACATTTAACATTGAAGGAAAACTATAATAACTATGAACTGGCGAATGCTTCGTACTGTTAGATGATGAAAAAAAAACTGATGCTATGAATGAATGTGTTCATCATTTTTTCACAATGCCGTTTCTTCTATTTTTCATAATAACATCGAATTAAAATTGAAAGAATTTCATAAGACTCTTATGAAAAATTAGTTTGGACGCAAAAAAGCGGTTCATAAGATGTATCTTATGAAATTTATAATAAGATTTCCTCTGAGTGTACCGTTTCCATCCATTCTTCCGGAACTTTGTTCGCTTTGTACACATTCTGTATCAATGTTGTCATTTCAGCTAACAGTTCCCCTGAACCGTATTTCAGGAATTCTGAATGAATTTTGTCAACTCCAGGCGCTCCATTATTTCGCGACTCCTGCACGATTTTTCCGATTTCGCTAAGTTTTGGTATTGGTCCTGCCTCTTCCCAATTGTCTGATGCTGGAGTGGTACTTTGACATACTGTGTTGTCTGTCACACCCTCTTTAAGTTTTTCAATTTGAAACATTCAAGCCTTTTAACATTTTAATGAACAAATTTTGTGTTATGTCTTTCGGTAATAAATAACGCGAATTAGAATAACATTAGAACGTTTATTGAAGTCTAAAAACTAAATAATTGTAGAGCAAATATGAAACGTGGTTTTCTCCTCAGTGCTCGCTTTTAGACAAAGCGGTTGAACCATCATCTCGCTATAGGCAGTGTTGCCATAGCATTTTGTTTCCATATAATTTAAAAATTATGTTTTATAAAAACATACTTTTTCCATGCCCAAGTAACCACATAATGTTATCCATTGTTGATGACGCGGAAAAAGTGGAGTAAGAGAAGGGAGAGGCCTTTGCAAATAATTTGCACGCAGAAATATTTTCGCGCTGACGCACACATAGGCAACCTGTGTCAGTTTTTCAAATCAGCCGTTGCTCGCTTCTGATTTTCGAATCACATTTCCAAACGGCATAATCGTTATTGTTTTGGCGAAAATTATTATGAAATGCGAACCAAGGAGTTTAATAACGAAAATTGACCGATCAACAAATGAAAAGAAACGAACAGAAAACAGAATGCATTCTGTACATTCGGGTACAAGAATGTAAGTGGAACAAATAAGTCATGCATTTCGGGCGTTTTTCGAATTACTGAAAAATTAGCCAAAAAATTATGGATTCACTGACAATTTTTACTGACACACCAGTCGCAATTGTTTTTAATTCAATTTTATCCAAAGATGTAAAGAATATCGATATGTGTCATTGCCTATGTATAGGTCTGTGAGCAGATTTTACTGCTCGCAAATTATTTTCACGGGGGTCTAAATAGGTGCAATCTGCGCAGTTTGTTAAAGACGGCAACGGTGCGTATGAAAGTTGATTTTTTGGTACAAATAATTTGAAGTAACTGAACTCTGATGTTGGTCCTTTTTTCATATAGTCCCTTTTCAACTTTTAGCAAATGATAGTTTATATAAAGAATCTGATGGTGTTAGTGAGTGGGGAATTGTTATCTGTCAGATCAGATTCTCTCAATAAAGCATTTCCCGACTTGTCAACCGAACAGCTGATTTCTCATGTTTACAATTTTCGGCACCTGGTGGTAGGGTAAAAAAAACAACAACACTACGCATGTTCAATGGCGGGATAGTAACGAAACTAAATTGGGGGTGCAAATGTTATGCATAACCATGGTAATGCAAAATTCTTAATTTTTTAAACTACCTAATATTAAATAATTGTAGACATGAAATACTTTGAAGATAATGTTGATGTTATGAAATGTTAATTTGAAAAAATAATTTCTTTTGAAGAAATAATTGAACAGTGCAAATCTCTGAAGTTCAAAATGGCGACCGGTTGGTGTTAACATTTTTCAAAACAAAAACAAAAAGCTACCCTACCATCATCTGTCTCAGGAAATGCTCTATAGTCTAAAAATTCATGCAATTGACAATAATAGGAGCTACTGAAGAAAACATAAGCAAGTGACAGTTTTTCACAGTAACTCGAATTCGTATCCATGTGCATTCAGATTCTATGCAAAAATGTCACACAAAGTGTTTTTGGCATAGATCTTCCAGGTTGTTGTAAGAAATGCTCTTTTTTGGCAGATTGCATTGTAAATTTATCAATTTGAACTGTGACTGATTAAACTGCCAGTGGAATCATAATTCAATCGAAAAACTGCAAACATTGTTTCAATTTCAATGGCGTTCTTCCAGATTGCTAGTTTTTTTTCCACATGGGACAATCCTGCTTGGAACGACAAATTGTTAGGTCTTCATGAAATTTTTAAGAAGTTTCTCATGAAACTTTAAAAGAAAAATTTAACCTGAGATTATTTTAAGTCCAATTTTGTACTTTTTCGTTCTGCACTTGGTGTGTCATATCCGATATTTTAAACGCCACACGCATTGACGATCACTGCGAACTTTGAAGTTAAAGTGATTCCCATACAGCATAGAAATGCCGAATTTTATTTGTTAATCCAAAGTTAAATCGGAATAATAAATTACGCTCCACACCCCCTAATGAGTGTACAGAACTGCTTGTCTACTTTTATAGCCAGATCTAATGCACTCGCCATATCACCGTGATGTCATCGATGCAAACATATTGCCGTTGACCTTCCGGCAGCCAGTGAATGTTTTGTTTTGTTCAGCCTTTTTTTTGCTGCTGATTACCTGTTCGCAACTGATGCGTGTCAATGAAACGAGATTCTCAAAGTCAGCTGATCGTTGAACAAAAAATAAAACAGGTTGCTTGCTAGAGTAGTGATCATTAAGGCACCTGTATAGTTTGCTGAGAAACTCTAACCGTAGAGATAGATAATCTTTTCGAATATTTTAGTGGATACTATTTCAGATAACAAATTACCTTATTAGGTACCAGTTCATTAGTAACTAAAAAAATATTAAGGGCGAGTTTTTAAATTACAGGTAATAAATCTGGCGACCTATAAAGAGGACGGTAGACAATGTGCAACTCGAGACCCCGCAGCATGGCCCGACGCAGTGGCCACTTACCCCGTACGACGCGGGTGCCCACGACATCGAGCCAGTAACGAACGAGGAACTTGTGGCTATCGCTAAGAAACTTGCGGTGAATAATGCTCCTGGTCCGGACGGAATCCCAAATGCATTGCTTAAGGTGGAGGTAAAAAATTGTCTCGACGAGGGATCTTTTCCCAATTCGTGGAAAACGGCGAAGTTGGTGCTACTACCGAAACTTGGGCATCCATCATCATACAGATCCATTTGTCTGCTGGACACCTTGGTAAGCTACTGGAGAGGATAATTTCTCAACAGACTTATTATCAATACAGAAGGCGAAAGTGGACTGTCGGACAGACAGTTCGGTTTTCGGAAAGGGAGATCTACGGTGGACGCCATCCGAATGGTGACAGAGTACGCGAAGAACGCATATAAATAGAAGCGCCATTGTGACAATCGACGTTAAGAATGCCTTCAACAATGCCAGCTGGAAAGCGATTGCCAAAGCGCTTTACAGGATGCCTATTCCCAATAACCTCTGCAGGATAATAGGAAGCTTCTTCGAAAATCGAGTCCTGACGTAAGAAACCGAAACTGGGTAACGATCTACTGCCCTAACAGCGGGTGTTCCACAGGGTTCCATACTCGGACCTGTGCTTTGGAATGCTATGTATAATGAGGTGTTAACGCTACAACTACCAGCAGGCGTGCAGATAGTCGATAGAAACAATCGAGGAGGTAGAAGACCTTGCAACGGTGTCCGTAGAAAGGGTTGGCATCTGGATGGAGGGAGTTAAGCTTCAGATAGCTCACCATAAAACCGAAGTTCTGCTCGTGACCAATGAGAGAGATTACTGTTGGAGGGCACACGACATCTTCGAAACAGCAGCTGAAATACCTTGGAGTAATGGTCGACAATCGCTTAAGTTTTGGTGCGCATGTCAAATACTGTTGAGAAAGTGCTTGGTCCACCAATCAGAAGATGCAGCTTTTGTTATCGCGGGAATGATTTCCATCGATATAACTCTGGCGAAGGATATGGAGTGTTACAAAGCAAGAGCTGTTAGAGGAGTGCGTAAAATTCAACGAGCAACGTCAATGCTCAAGTGGCAGGAGCAATGGGACGCGTCGAACAACGCAAGATGGACACATAGGCTAATCCCGCGACTTTCAGACTGAGTAAATCGGAAGTATGGAGAGGTCAGCTTCTACCTGACGCAGTTTCTTTCGGGTCATGGGTGCAATACCTTCATCGGGTTAAGTTTATCAGCTCGCCTTATTGCCCGGAATGCGTAGATACGGAGGAATCGGCAGAACATGCTATATTTGTCTGCCCCAGGTTCATTTCAAGGCGTCTTCCACTTCAAACTTTGAACGCTGAAAACATTCTTTTCTTTCCTGCAGCAAAAGGAAGCGGAGATACCATTCAGGGTGGTCATGACGGGATTCTAGCTTGGTAGTTTCTCAATCGGCCATGCCTTGGTAGTTAGAAATCCTGCGGGAGTGGATGCTGTGACGGGCGCGAGTTACTTTGAAAGCGTTACCTAGCCGGCACGCGTCTCGGGGTCTTCCGTACCAGTTTAAAGTTGGCGATAGAGGAAAAGGAGAAGGAGGAAAAAGGAGAAAGAAGATAAAGGAGAAAGACCAAAATGAGGAAAAGGAAAAGGGTGAGATATATAAGTGCATGAGCACAGCCTTCCCCTTGATGAAGTATCATAGGGTGAAACCAATGGACACATCTGGCGCACGAAGCCCAAGGTGGTTTAACTGGGACGAACCCACTCACGGCAGAAAACACCCGGCTATTATGGTTTGAAGTCATATCACCTCTTGCCTTACAACTCAAATTCTCTACCTCCCCGTGGTTGGGGTGTGAGCAATCCAAGCGGAGAGGGTACCCAACCCCGGTTGTTGCTCCATGTCAAGCGTGGCGTGCGGAATGCAGCACGTCTTGGTGGTGTTCGGGACCTAAAACAGCAACATCACGACGGTCCTCCTGCGAGATTAGCGAGCTTAGGGGTTAGCTGTCGGCCTTGCTAGCCCGTGACTACAAAAAAAAAAACACAAGCAACGAACAAGGAACAACAAATTTCGGTACATGGATATTGCTCGAGGACGACCTGCGTACACTCGGAGTATTCGAGCGACGAGTGTTAAGAACCATCTTTGACGGCGTGCAGGAGAACGGAGTTTGAAGGCGAAGGATGAACCACAAGCTCGCGCGACTCTACGGCGAGCCCAGCATCCAGAAGGTGGTGAAGGCTGGCCGGATAAGCTGTACACGACATGTTGCGAGAATGCTGGATGACTGTCCTGCAAAACAGGCGTTCGCTACGAATCCGGTAGGAACAATAAGAGCAGGGGCGCAACGAGGGCGGTGATAGACCAAGTGGACCGTGATCTGGCGAATGTGGGATGTCCGAGAAATAGGAAAACGGTTGCCATGGACCAAGTGAGTTTCAGGAATTATTTTCGTCGTGAGACGGAATACCTACTACGAAAATAAAATAATATCTTTAGTCTTATGTCTATGAACTTAGGTCTCAGGTTTTATTTCACAAGTCTCAGGTATGAAGTCCCGTTTTTCATTTCATTTCATTTACACTCTTCAATTGCAGGTAAGAGATTTGTGTTTTCTAGCAAGTTTTATAACTTTTTTCTCTTCGCCTGGGCATTTTGAAAGTATTCGCCGTAAGCTGCTGGTTAATTGGCAAGCTCACCACACATTGAGCAGTCAACCAAAATGTGTTCCACGGAAACGACACAACTATATGAACAAAGGGCAAACGGTGGGTTCTACTCTAAATAATACGTCTCAGTCAAGTTCCTCAGGTCTCAGGCCTCATGTCTCAGGTTTCACTTTCCAAGCTTAAGATCTTAGATCCTGAGCGAGAATTTTTATTCTCCAAAACTCACAATTTTTTGAGTGTTTTTCATTGAAAAAAATATTAATTTCTCTAAGACACTGAAACATCTGTGTGCGATTTTTTCTATTTTGTGCAATGTAGATAGTATGTTTTTTATAACATACCATCTTTTGTTAAATTGAATCTTACGTATTATTACTTTGATTAATTTTTCATAATCCATCCCCCCTCGAAATATTTCAAGTCCGAGTGACAAAAGAAGAATTCTAAACTTAATCCGGCCCAATTTAGATCTAATAATAAAAATGTTTTATGTATTTCGTAATTTTAAGATTCGAAAATGTGAAGTTGGTTTTTAAAGAAAGAAAAACTTATTGAATATCAAAGTCCAAAGATTTAATTTCATACAGCATACATACACACCTACATGTTTTAATTCGGTTTGAAAATTAAATAAAAAATTGTTTCAAAATCAGATAAAAAAAGTGATGAGATGAGAGGAAATGAAAACTGAAAAATATGTTTGAGGATAATGTCACTGGTAAATTTCCGAAAAATAAAAAAAACATTATTTTCGACGTTCGTTGTCGAATTAATAGTAATGAATCAATCCTTCAAAGCATTGCGTTATTTTAAAAACCACTCTTAAACTAAATTTGCCCTTAGTATTTTTATTTCCTTATTGTAGCTTGGAACACATTCGCACACTGCCCGTAGACCACTATTTCATCTATTCGGATAGTCTCAGCTCCGTTGAGGCGATTCGATCGATGAAACTGATGAAGCGCTCTTCCCATTTTTTGCTGGAAATTTCAGGGATATTGGGCGCTTTGATCGAAAATTCGTACAGGATTACCTTAGCTTGGATCCCGTCTCATTGTCTTATTCAAGGCAATGAGAATGCGGACTCATTGGCTAAGGTGGGCGCGTTACAAGGTGAAATTTTTGAGAGGATAATAACTTACAATGAATATTTTTCAATACCTCGCACTTTAGCGATTAACGCTTGGCAGTCTAGCTGGGATAATGGCACAAAGGGACGTTGGCTCCATACGATTATCCCTAAGGTTCCGACGAAGGCATGGTTTAAGCATTTTAACATGAGTCGCGATTTCATTCGCGTGGTTTCTCGGCTCATGTCAAATCACTGCCGGCTTGACGCGCATTTGTTTCGTATACAACTAGTTACAAGCAATGTTTGTGTTTGTGGGGATGGCTACCATGACATTGATCATGTTGTGTGGACGTGTGAACGGTTTGATCGATCGAGGGCTTGGCTACTGGATACCCTTAGGGCCCGATGTAAACTACCTGGTGTTCCAATTCGAGACATCTTGGCAAACTTAGATCTTGAATATTTGTACCCTATATACAAATATCTTAAAATGTCTGACTTGGTCGTTTAGTCCTCTTCCCCTCTGTCTGTACTTTATCTAATGCTCGTTTCGTCTATTTATTAGAACAAACTTTCATCCGACGGGTCCTACAACACCACAAAGAAGGCTGGCCAGGAAATCGAAAACCCTGAGGTAGCTATCGAAACCACAGCTACAGGAAGCCACCACCGGACCCTAACGGAAACTGTTCTTGGAAGTGACCCCAGTTAATCCCCTTTCCTTTCCTATAATAAAATTTTAATTAACAGTTGAGTAGCCGCGACGATTACGGCCCCCCTCTTACTAACCCAAAGTTAGGAAAAATACTCCCGGCACATAAAAACTTTATAAGTAAAATGCCTTAATAAAACAACTTGTAAATTAAAAAAAAAAAAAAAAATTTTTATTTCCTTATTTCCTATTTGAATTTTTTTTGTAGGTACTATGTCAAAAATTTAAGATATAAAAAATGCAAAAATAAAATTAAACTTTTAAACAATTTTTCAAAAATCACTGGTTTTTAAAAGATTTGGAATTTAAAAAAAAATGAAATACGAAAATCCTCTTGCAGATTTTAAACAAGCAATTTAGAAAAGAAAATTGTATTGAAACAAAATTAATTAAAAAAAAATGATTTTTAAGCTTTTATCATTGGTAACTAGCAAATTAGATACGTAATTTTAATAATGTAATTTGAGAAGGTGTGTTTAGGTAGTATACGGAGTAAGAGAATAATTGTTTATAGTTATTATATTCTTGAGCTAACTACTTGTCCAAGTTTCAATCGCTGTCGTACGACGCAAAAAGAAGCAATCATTCCTCACACCCAATAATGATGTTTTACATTTTTGTTCCCTTTTGATCGTAACCTCTAATGCAGAATGGAGGTGCCAGTGCCATTTTGTGCGTACATAAAATGACAAAAACATTGTCGAATAATATTCGCTACATGCCTGCCCAATTTCTCCATTTTCTTCTAAGCTAATATTTATATGTATAGGACAGCCCTCGTTGATAAGCGTGAAATTGGGCGCAGTGATAAAATTGAGTCGAATATATTCAAAAGTTACCTTCAATGTCGGATGTTCCATGGCTTTGATTTCAGCCATTTGGTGACCGGACTCGCTGGCCGTTGCTAGCTTGGGATTCCGGAATTCGGTCCCGATGGCTCCAGGGAGGTGGAGAGAGTCGAAGTTCCCGTCAATCAGTTTGCCGTCTTTTGGTGGGGGACACCCAACAATGGATATGCAATGAACACAATAATCTTCTGTCCCTTCCGAAGGCCAGCTGTTTTTCTACTGCACCCCTTCTGATCGCGGATCAACACTTCTTGATTCCGTGGTGTCCTCGCTCAAACCAACCTGTATACGCCCTATGTCCCGAGGAATGGTGGAAAAAATCTAGAGAAAGTGTCAAGACACTATAGTCCTGAATTGCAGAGATAAATTATTATTGTCTTCCTTTCTCTGACGAAATTATCACTGATAGACTGATGATGTAGAACAAAATATTCGACTTCACTTCCACTTCGAGCTTCGAGGAATCGAGTGCAAGCTCTACACTAGAGCAAAGCTATCATCTTTAAGGTATTTTGTTTTTCAAATTATTGTAAAATGTATTCTTAATTTCCCTAACAGGCTTCAACCCACGCAAATAATAAAAATAACTTTTTCATGTTTGAATTTAAAAAAAAGTTAAACTTTGAATCGCAACTTCTTAACTAACTTGTCTCTACAAAAGGAGCTGTGATGATTGGTTCCAAATGTTCCATTTTTTTTATGCTGCTGATGTTGGTTGTTTTGATTGCCACAACACACACATGCATGCATCGCAAATCAGTGTTGTTAAGTCTGTTCAATGAAGTCTGGTCGAAATCAGGTATTTCCTGAACAAAATCGGGCTATAAGAGCAAGTTCACTCGTGTTCAGAAAAAGTGGTAGAAATTTTGACACATTTTATAGAGCACATTTTGAAAATTTTACCATGAAAAATTGTTTTCAAAACCTTTGTGCGTTGTATTTTTTTTTTTACATCACTGTTTCTATATTGACCCGAATGACAATTGTAAAAGGGTCTTTAATAAATATTAATAATAATAATAACTGTTTCTATTTCAGCCGTATGTGAGGCACTGAAATGCTGATATACTTGCCATACGCGGCCTATAACTCCTCAAACGAACAGCTGATTTCTCATTGTTTACAAGTTTTTGGCAACCTCTTCAACGGACAAAACAAAACTACATTCAAATAACGCATGAACCATGAATCAAAATGTGATTCTTTCGATTCAATTAAATAGTTTTCTCTGCGTGCATGATACTTTTTCTATAATTTCCTCATTGGTCACCTAGGTTGTAATATTAATTTTGAACTATGTGAATTTAAATTAAAAAAATTAGAAACGTCGCTGGTGAACTGGCAACAAAACACATACTTCCGAAAATCTAGTACTTCACTTTTCTTTGTCGGAAGTTCCGACTTCCTAATACTGTATTTGTTTTCTCCACTCGTGTAGTGTTCCACCGTACCCGATAAAAACAAACACAAATCGTCGCCAGTGTATTGCTATCTCACTCACTCACACGCTCTCTCGCAACACTGGCAAAATTATCGGTGGGCCACCGTCCGTAAGCAGAACTCCGACAGGTCAAAACCAGTGCAACACCGTCTGAATAAACAAACAGTTTGACAGCACCTAGTGGTGCACCAGTGCAACACTAGTGCAACACTCGGCATAAACAAATACGGTATAAGTTGGGAGCACTGCTAACACAGCAGCGGCGCTTCGTCGTCGCTGACAACTGACAGTTCCGTGATTTGGTGCAGACGTTCATTCCAGTCCAGCAGTCGAACCGGAAATAAAGTTTAAGTGCTTACTAGCCAAGTCGGTCTAATCCTAATGTGCTTAAGCTAAAATACTCCTATTGAACTAAGAGTGAAATACTCAATTCGGCGTAGACTGAAGGATTTAAGTCGAAACAGATTATACTTTGAGCTTTTAGCCAAGTATCCAGATTAGTAACCCTTCCGGTTGTCGGGAAATAATTACATTGGTAGCAACACCGTTTATTTTGAAGATTGTTCCGGGTTGTGGGAGGAGAAAAAACGCCGCTTTGATAGCAGTTGAATATCACAACATTCAAAAAAACTTACGGTTTCACAACACGAATAATAACTAGCAACAGTTTGAACGATCCGTCACATTTTTTGTATTGTGATATTCAACTGCTATCAAAGCGGCGTTTTTTCTCCTCCCACAACCCGGAACAATCTTCAAAATAAACGGTGTTGCTACCAATGTAATTATTTCCCGACAACCGGAAGGGTTACCGGATATGGCAGCAGCGGAAACCAGCGCGCCATCCCCTGCGACGAATCCCGAGGAAACATTTCACTGTGTTGCATGTAATCTTCCGGATTCAATAGCAGATCTTGTACAATGTGATCAATGCGACCAGTGGTGGCATCAGTCTTGCGCGGGCGTCACCGCATCCATCAAAGATAAGCCATGGACATGTCGAAACTGTCTTCCAGCAGAATGCAGTAAAAGCGATATTTCTCATGTCAGCTTACCATCCAAGGGAATACGTTTGAAGTTGGAGCAGCTGGCTGAAAAGCGCGCTCTTGAAAAAAAGGCACTCCAAATTAAATTGGATGCAATCCAGGCCGAACTGAAGATGGTCGATGATAAATATAAGCTGTTGCAAGCCGCTGCCAACGAATTGGATGACAACGTTAGCGTTCGTAGTCGAGTAAGCAGAACCACCAGTTTTGAGCGAACCACCGAGTGGCTCGATCAGATTTCCGATACAGAAAATACGGCAGGCGGTCCTTATCTTCCCGGGTCGGGAATTAGCCCGACTGTCGAACTGAATTCAACAACAACTGGTGTAGCTAAAAAGAAGCCAATCGAGTCAACTCCGAGAGCAATTCCATCCCAGGTCAGGCAGAAGAAAAGGAAGGACCGTCAGCAGCAGAGGGCCGAGCCAAAACCGTTTTCCGAAGACGACCCGAACTTATCAGAACAACATTTGGAAGAGGATGGCGTTCTGAAACTCCGTCCGAAACGCCATCACCAACCAGCACTTTCGGTTCCAACAGTCCCCGTTGGTCGTTTTCGAGAGCCCGTAACAGAGACAACGGGTCTTCCGAGTCATCATCCGGCGGATCCAGCGAAAGATGTGAATAACTTCATCAGCAACGGACACTCATCCAGAATGCAATCCATGTATGGTAAACCACTACCTCCTCCCCTCATCCCCGAGAATCAAGGTAAGCCCTTTGCCAATAATTGCCTATCAAATGACACATTATATGAGCCTCATGAGTCCCTGATAAAACAGCTAGGGAGTTGCCCAAACGAAAGTTTAAACTTTATGGAAATTATCGCGGATTATACGCCGACAACAGCTCAATTAGCGGCACGCCAGGTCATGTCTCGGGACCTTCCAACCTTTGATGGGAACCCGGCTGACTGGCCCGTCTTCATTAGCACGTTTACGACTACCACATTAGCGTGTGGGTTCAATCAAACGGAAAATTTGATACGCCTCCAGCGTGCCCTCAAAGGCGATGCGTTAGAGTCGGTACGCAGTCGCATTCTTGTGCCCAATTCAGTGCCGCGAATAATTGATACCCTTCGTAATTATTATGGTCGCCCTGAACAGTTAATGAAAGTCCTTTTAGCCAAAATAAAATCTATTCCCGCCCCAAAATCAGACAAGCTTGAAACATTGATTCATTACGGCATGGCCGTTCAAAGCTTCTGTGACACTTTAGATGCAGCCAATCAAACCTCTAATTTTTCGAATCCGTCGTTGCTCGCCGAACTAGTGGACCGTTTGCCGAGTGAGTATAAGATGCAGTGGGGATCTTATATTAAAATTTATCAAGAAGTTAACTTAAAACATTTTGCGGAATTCATGTCTGAACTCATGGATTCAGCCAGGCGGGTCACTTCCTACACCGGAAATTCGTGTAAATGGGCAATGTAACGTGGACGGTTGTAAGATCCGCCACCACCCGCTTCTTCACCTCGTCCGTGGTCAGCCGATCCAGCCTGTTTCCAGTGTTGCAACAAGTCAACCGTCGAATTCAAACGATCGTAGTCCACCTGTTTCTCCATCTAACGCTGCTTACGACAATCACGTCCATCGTAGCTATTCGCAACTGTGTCTCTTCCGAATCGTACCGATAGTTATTTATGGGAGTGAAAACCGTAAAATAGAATCCTTTGCTTTTCTGGATGATGGATCTTCACTTACACTCGTAGAGGAGGACCTGATCCGGGAGCTTGGAATACAGGGAGAGCCGCAAACGCTCTGCCTTAGGTGGACAGGAAACATGACACGCATCGAAAAGGCCTCCAAGATAGTGGAACTCAACATTTCGGGGATTAATCGTTCTCGTTTCAAACTCCGGGACGTTCGTACTGTGAAAGCCTTAACACTTTCGCAACAAACTCTGAATTATCAAGATTTATCCGATTCGTTCCCTCACCTACGAGGTCTTCCTATCTCAAGTTACTACAACGTTGTACCCCGAATCCTGATAGGGCTGAATAATCTACGCTTGACGGTTCCGCTCTCTATAAAAGAAGGTGGGCCAAATGAACCCGTTGCCGCTAATACCAGGTTGGGATGGTGTGTCTACGGAGGATCCACGGGATCATCGTTATCTGTAAACATACACAGCAACGGATGCTCGTGCGATGAGGCGCTGGACACAACTGTGCGCAATTACTTCGCCTTGGAAGATGTCGGAGTTTCTGGTTGCCCGCAGGTAGAATCGGAAAGCGATAAACGTTCTAAGCAGATCCTGGAGGAAACTACAGTACGTCAGAATAATCGGTTTCAAACCGGACTTTTGTGGCGATTCGACCACTATGAGTTTCCCGATAGTCGACGCATGGCCGAGAAGCGGTACGAATGCTTAGAACGAAAGTTGAAAAGAAATCCAAAGATGCTACAAATCGTCAGTAAGCAGATGCAGGAGTATCAAGAAAAAGGATACGCACGACTTGCTTCTAAAGAAGAGCTACAAAAGGCGGATTCTCGAAAAGTGTGGTATCTTCCATTAAATGTAGTGATCAATCCAAAAAAGCCAGACAAAATTCGAATGGTGTGGGACGCAGCCGCGACGGTCGGTGGCGTGTCTCTGAATACCATGTTGATGAAAGGTCCAGATCAGCTCAACAAATTGCCATGGGTGCTCTTTCGATTCCGGCAATTCGCAGTGGCAGTTTCGGGAGACATAGCGGAAATGTTCCACCAAATACGGATACGCCCGGAAGACCAGCAAGCACAAAGATTCTTGTGGAGAACTGATCCATCTAAGGCACCTGACGTTTTCATCATGCAAGTAGCCACCTTCGGTGCTACATGCTCTCCTGCATCAGCACATTTTGTGAAAAACAAAAATGCATTAGAATACAGAGATATTTTTCCCCGAGCCGTAGAAGAAATACTTGAGTGTCACTATATGGACGATTACTTAGGCAGTTTTGGAAGTGAGGAAGAAACAGAAAAAATTGCGAAGCAGGTTAGAACTGTACATTCTTATGGTGGATTTAATATCCGTGGGTGGCGTTCGAACAGCCAGAAAGTTCTAGAAGGTATGGGGGAATCAACAATTGCAGATCCTAGATCGTTGAATCTGGAACACACCGACGTAGAAAGAGTGTTAGGTATGCACTGGCTTCCGAGGGAGGATTCCTTGGCGTATTCCACGAGTTTTCAACCAGAATTAAGTGAACTAATAGCGAGCAAGCGACGTCCAACGAAGCGGCAGGTACTCAGATGCCTTATGAGCATTTTCGATCCGCTAGGTTTGTTAGCAGCCTTTGTGGTTCAGGGAAAGGTGTTACTTCAAGATATCTGGCGAGCTGGAACCCTGTGGGACGAGGAAATCAATGATCGAGCTAACGGAAAATGGACCACTTGGATTGAACAATTCCCTCTCATTGCTGAACTTCGTATTCCTAGGTGTTATTACCTCGGTGCAAACAACAACACATATCGACACCTGGAACTTCATTTATTTGCAGACGCTAGCGAAGATGCATACGCAGCAGTTGCCTACTTTCGCATCCCGAATCCAGCCGGCGGTTTCCGAATCTCCCTTGTTGCAGCCAAGACGAAAGTAGCCCCTCTACGCCATTGGTCGATACCCCGTTTAGAGTTGCAGTCTGCAGTTTTAGCGGCGAGATTAGGAACATTTATCAAAGCAGGTCATAAACTTCGCATCGAACGCACAGTATTCTGGTCGGACTCAAGCACTGTTTTGGCGTGGATACGCTCAGACCATCGACGCTACTCGCAATTTGTAGCCTGTCGAGTATCGGAGATATTGTCAACAACCACCATTGCAGACTGGCGATGGGTACCTACGAAGCTGAATGTAGCAGACCTGGCCACGAAATGGGGACAAGGTGGTCAACTCGATGTGAACGGTTCCTGGTTTCATGGTCCACTGTTCTTAACAATGTCGGAAGAAAATTGGCCGATACAAAAATCCATCCAAACAACGGATTTGGAACAAAAGACGTGCAACGTGCATCAAAGTGTTTTCATCCCCGAACCAATGATCGATCCAACCAGATTTTCTAGATGGGATCGTATGAGGAGAGCAATGGCATATAGTTTTCGCTTCGTCCACAACTGTCGAAACCCTCGAGCGAAATCTAATAGCTTCTATCTCAAACAGGAAGAGTTACTGCGAGCTGAAAACTACTTGTTCCAAACCGCACAGTGGTCTGCCTTTGCAGATGAAATTTGTACAATAATGTGCCATCGTCCGAAAGCAGAAGGGATGCATGTCCCTATGGATAAGAAAAGTAAACTCTACCAGCTGTCACCTTATCTAGATGAGAATAACGTGCTACGCGTCGACGGACGCATCGGCGCTGCTGCTAATGCGAGTGAAAATTTGAAATTTCCTGTAATCCTACCTAAGAAACATCCAATAACCAACCTGTTTATCGACTTCTACCACCGTAAATATCAACACGCCAACTTTGAGACAGTCGTCAATGAGCTGCGTCAAGTCACACACATTCCCCAGGCTCGGTCGCAGGTTAAGCATATAGTAAAACAGTGCCAATATTGTAAGGTGTACAAAGCACGACCACAAGTACCAAGAATGGCCCCTCTACCTGCAGCTAGGCTCGCATCTTACACGCGACCGTTCACTTACGTCGGTCTAGATCTCTTCGGACCCATTCTGGTCAAAGTGGGTAGAACAACAGTTAAACGATGGATCGCTCTCTTCACGTGCTTAACTGTTCGCGCCATTCACGTGGAAGTAGTGTTTAGTCTGAGTACAGAGGCCTGTATTATGGCTATTCGACGATTCACAGGACGGCGAGGATTCCCACAAGAGTTCTACTCAGACAACGGCACGAATTTCCGTGGAGCAAACAATGTGCTACAAGAGCAGGTTCGTAAAATCGAAGAGGGTCTTGCATCAACTTTCACTAACACTACCACAAAATGGATTTTTATTCCTCCCGGCACACCTCATATGGGCGGCGCATGGGAACGAATGGTGCGCTCTGTGAAAACCGCAATGGAATCCAGCCTGGCATCTGGGCGCAAGTTAGATGATGAAGGCCTCTGGACGTTGGCAGTAGAATCTGAAAGTATCGTGAATTCTAGACCACTTACATATCTACCGTTGGAAGCAGAGGAAAGTGAAGCGCTCACCCCGAACCATCTGCTGCTTGGAAGTTCCAGTGGTGTAAAGCAGCCTTCTATTTTGCCACTAGACGAAGTGTTGGTGCTAAAAAATTGTTGGAACAAGGTCCAACACCAAGCGGACATGTTTTGGCGTCGATGGGTCCGCGAATATCTACCGGAATTGACTATACGCACCAAATGGCTAGGCGAAACAAGACCAATATGTGTTGGGGACTTAGTAATCATCGTTGACGAGGCAAAACGAAACGGTTGGGTGCGTGGCAAGATTAATGAAGTGATCCAAGGGCAAGATGGGCGTATTCGAAAAGCAATCGTTCAAACTCATAGAGGGCTCATTAGGCAATCGGTGTCGAAATTAGCAGTACTTGATGTTGCTGCAAGAAGTAATCCAAGATCAGACTGACCAGGGTTACCGGGGGGAGGATGTTGGCAACTGGGAGCACTGCTAACACAGCAGCGGCGCTTCGTCGTCGCTGACAACTGACAGTTCCGTGATTTGGTGCAGACGTTCATTCCAGTCCAGCAGTCGAACCGGAAATAAAGTTTAAGTGCTTACTAGCCAAGTCGGTCTAATCCTAATGTGCTTAAGCTAAAATACTCCTATTGAACTAAGAGTGAAATACTCAATTCGGCGTAGACTGAAGGATTTAAGTCGAAACAGATTATACTTTGAGCTTTTAGCCAAGTATCCAGATTAGTAACCCTTCCGGTTGTCGGGAAATAATTACATTGGTAGCAACACCGTTTATTTTGAAGATTGTTCCGGGTTGTGGGAGGAGAAAAAACGCCGCTTTGATAGCAGTTGAATATCACAACATTCAAAAAAACTTACGGTTTCACAACACGAATAATAACTAGCAACAGTTTGAACGATCCGTCACATTTTTTGTATTGTGATATTCAACTGCTATCAAAGCGGCGTTTTTTCTCCTCCCACAACCCGGAACAATTGTATTGTGAATTTTAATAAAAATTTTAGAAACGTCGCTATAGTGAACTGGCAACAAAATACAGACTTCCGACAATCTAGTTCTTAACTTTCCTTTGTCGCAAGTCGGAAGTCTGGACTTCCGAAGTAAAATTTAGTGCTGGCGCTATAATATATTACGTTCACGTGTGAACCGACAATCTAGTACTTTATTTTCCTTTATCGGATACGTCAGTGGGGTTGGATCAGAAGTCCGGACTTCCGAAGTTAAATTCAATGCACGCGAAAATAAATTCGAACGATGAGTATTATATTTTACCTTGGTCGATAAAACTCACCTTTTTCTCTGTACGCCTCTTGTTCAGTGACAACTTGATGGTGGCGCCGCGGCGGCAGCCATTTATAAAAATCACACCATTGCTGCCAACCTTCCGATCGAAAATCGCCGCATCATCCGATCATCTCGCTCTAGCACCTGCAAAAACGTATGTGGCGCTAGAATGAGAGGGCCGAACATTTGAGATGGTTCGAATCGTTCCTGGCTGCTCTCGCTTTCGGTCAGTGCAGTAAATTTGCGCCGCTTGCTTTTCTTCGTCGTTCGTTCGCTGGCTGGAAAAAAGACGCGTCCATCTTTGCTTGTCGCCGCCGTAGAAATTTCTCTAAACCTGGGTTTGTGCCGTTTGGAGTGAACTTTTCCGTGAAACTATCGAGCGTTCCCGTTGCCGGAAGTCGGTGCTATTGGTGGATTCTTTTTCCGGTTTGGATACCCTATTGGATAAGTGATTTTTGAAATTTGGAAGGAGCTAAAAACGCGCGGATTTTTTTTGGGTACGTCCAGTACATTGACTGCTGCCCCCAAACGAGAAAAAAGTCACCGAGGATTTTTAGGTGTTTCTAGCGACGGCTCAGTGCCGGTCCTTACAGTTTGTGAAGCTTTGGATTATTTTCGGTGCGCTATTACGGCCAAATACCCGACATTTTCCGGTTCTTCCGACAGGATTACGATTGTGTGAAAGGTGAATTTTGGGTTTGCTGGTCTGAGATTTTTGTTTCCTAGGGTGGTGCTTTTTCGCTGTGAACGTATATGCTGGGTTGGCTAGCTGTGTATAGTGTCGAATGGTCTCCAAAAATAACGTGACGAATGAAGAGTTAATTCTACCGAATAAACAAATTAAACCTGATTTTGGATAAGGGCTAATCCCCGGTTAAAAGAGCCTTTTGGGATTCGGTTTCGAACCAAGTAGAAGCAACAAGGAAAAAAAGGTAAGTGCCTACGGCAGGGTTGCCAGGTTTTGTTCTTCGCAGTGATCGGTATGAGTGGGTGGCTTGGGAAAATAAACAATGACTTGAAAAGGTGTCTCACAACTTTCGTCCGGATCCTGTTATAAAGAGTCTCCGCTTACATTGCGGGGAGGCGTCTCGTACTATCATAGAAGCATTTCTTCCAGTTTTTTTGTTTTGTAATTTTTTACACTTTTTTGTTTTGTTCATTATGTAAATTATTAACCTTGAAGTAACTTTCGGGCCTGAAGGAAACCACCAAACGTTCCAATGAGGAAAGTGTTAGCTGTGATAGATTTGGACTATGTATATGTTCGTAATTTATTTTTTTTTCTAAAAGCTATCGATCTCCGTTTATAACACTTTTTAATTTCCTATTTCCCTTTCTATCTTTATTCTGTTTAAAAAAAAAGTGCTAGACCTAAGTAATCAATTGTTATAAACACAAAATATGTTTGGCTCCTTAAAACTCAAACAAAGGTATGAGCCGTTTCAAAGGTTTCAAATAAAGAAATTAATAATAATAATAAAGAAGGCTCTCGTAAACTACAGTTACAAATTATATTTATTATTTTACTTTAGCTATTTAAAATTGTTTTCTATGTGAATTTTTAATTTCAGTCTTTATTTCGTGCTTGTCTTTTAATTTTTTCAGAACTTCATCGTTTTTGTCATTTTTGAATACTCATCCCATTTGGTTGTTTTTGTTATTGCAGCACCAACATTTGAGAAAGGTATAAAAGCCAAATAAACAAAACTAGTTTTCAATGGATTCAAGTATATGAGCTATATACCCTGATCACTTCCTGTTTGTTTGTTCGCATTTCAGTACGAAAAGAAATGCTTTATGGATTCTTGTGAACAAAGGTGTAAAATAGTAGCTAAATTTTTCGCAGAATGTAAAATAGATCTGTAATTTTCTCTGCTTCCAATACCCACTTGGCCAGCTTACTGCGACATTTTGCTTCTTCCCCTAAAATTTAGAAATTTTTCAAAGAAATGCTGTCAAACAAAGTGCAAAAATTTTTCATGAATGATCATTTTCGATAGATTTAGGCTGATGTCATGCTGAAGCAACTAGCAACGCGACCTACAACGCAACGTTCACACGACTAACCAGCTCTCATTTGATCTCCATGGAAATCGCGCAGACCTGTCATACTGGTCGCTTTGTGTAGCGCGACCAATCTGATGCCAATGTGTTTAGTAGCGCGACTAGTAGGAAATCCAATAGGAACATTGTTTTTTCTCGATTTGAAGCAGTGATTCCGGGTTTTAAGCACAATAGTACGAAGATCTGTCCGAACTTGTGATTATAAACTAAAAACTATCTTAATCGGCGAGAAAATTTTCATGAATTCTTAGTTCCGGCAAAAAAAAACAAGGAATTTTTTCGGTTCAAATTTCGGCATTCTTGCAATCCGGGTCTTGATTTGATGAGTTTTTGATGGCTCCGGAAAGAAAGGAGACGATTCAAAGCATTATCAGATGTAGAGAAGTGATGATTTGTAGGGAATTTCAAAGTGACAGGTCGCGCCAGCATGACATACCAATGCAATGCAACGCAATCTTATTGGAACGTTGCGTTGCGTTGCGTTGCGTTGCGTTGCTAGTTGTTTCAGCATGACATCATCCTTATTCATCTTCAAGCTGATTGTGTCGCTTTATTGCACTAGAATGAATAGAAACAGCTAAATATACCCAACTTCCCCTACCTTTTAAAATGTGTGTATAAATTTCACTGTATTAACCCAAGCAATTCATCTACGAAATGCGAAAACCCATTAAGTTAGTATAAAATTTGTCGCTGAATCGAGTGGTGTTCAGCTTACGAAAATAGCCGTAATCACCCCAAATTTCCCCAAAATCAAGCGATATGTTGAAAAAAAAAATCATTATAACAAACGACAATGCATCAGAAAATGCACAAAAATAAATAAAGCATGTGTAAAATTCATTGCTGAATCGAATGATGCACACCGGTTAGTGTTAAGTTGACGAGAAGTGCCTCAACCACCCCGATTCCACTAAATTCATGCGATTTCTTCGAAAAAAAAAACATTGTAACAAACGGAAATGCAATTGAACAGATTCAAAAAACATGAAATCAGGTGCCAAGCTCATTGCTGAATCGAATGGAGAACACCGCTTAGCCCTCTGTAGACGATAAAAGTTTCATTTTCCCCAATTTTCCCTAAATTCATTCATAAACTCATACGATTTGTACCAAAAAATCGTAGTAACAAATCAAATGAGAAAGCATCAGAAAATGTAAAAAACATTATAACATGTAGGGGAGATGAGGGCATAACGAGCACCCGAGGCATAATGAGAAGTCCATTTTTCTACATAAGTACGTATTTTCTTAAACAAATTTTCATGAGGACTTGTTTCGTACTACCTATAAAGCTTAGTTCTTTTAGAAATGGGACACTTTCTTCTACTAATAGCTCGTTTACTAGTAATCGGACATTCAAAATTTTGACAGCATTTTGTTGCCTGTGAAAAGTACTATCCGACCTATTTTTTTCAAAATTTAAAGTTTACGCGTTTTTGAGATACTTTCGATGCAAGAGAATAAGAAAAAAATAATTTTGCACAGTTTCCTTCAAAATCCATCATAATCAAAATGGTAGCTGACAAAACCGTTGATTATTCAAAGAGTTACTATAAATGAGTGGTGGAAAAGTATGCAAACACTGTCAAAAATGTCCACAAAGTTCAAATCAAGCATTGGAGTGAAGCACATGATCGGCAACTACGGTTAAGGGTCATCAGGGAAGTCAAGTCTCATACCAGAATTTTTAATTTTCAATGAGCAAAAAACTAAGGGCAGATCGCTGAAATGTCCAAAATATTTTTCTCCGATAAGCTGAAAGTGTTGCCTAGATATGAGTCATCCAAACCTAACCTCAAACAACAATTTTTTGCTAGTTCCAGAGCTCGTAAGCTGTATAGCCGGTACCGAGGTTCTGGGACAGATGATTTCTGATGAACGACAAAACTTATGAAATACCCTATTTCAAACAAATTCCAGTGTTTGAATCCTTTACCATTTCTGCTCGTGGCAAGGTCCCGAATATATTAAAGTATGTATTTGCTGGTTGTTTTGTATAAAATATAATGATTTGCCAAAATTCTGTTCCTGTGGAAAAAAAACATCAATTTTCAAAACTAAAACTTTGGTTTTCGCTGTTTTTAAAAGCCTTAAAAGAGTAATCTTGTATGTGCCCTTCGTAACCTTCGATCTATACTAACCGATTATACTTGAAGTTTAATCTCATGATCGTTTTACTTAGTTATTGTCAGATACTGCCAGCAAAAATTCTATTAAACGCTCGAAGAACTGGCTCAAAAATAATCCAATTTATTAGTTTTTAAACAGCTGTATCCACTAAATTGTCCTCAGTTTCTTTTAAAAGAGAAGTATAGGACCGAAAATTAGCAGAAATTGAAGGAGGAGGATGCAGCCACCTGAAAAACAGATTGAACGAAGTATAAGTTTGAAAAACTGATCAATATCATGACTGAAAAAAGTGTGCGCTGGCAGATGGGAGGTACCAAGAGTAAAGTAGATTTTTTTCTTACAAAAAAATGATAAATAATTTTTTTCAATTTTTTTCATGAATTATCATAAGATTTCCTTCATTTTCTTCATAGAAAGTATTCTGATCAAACGAATGGTTTTTGAGATACACGCATTCGTAACTGTCCCATTTCTAAAAGAACTAAGCTTTAGTATTAATTTTTCACCAAAAAAGAAATATCCTTTTCATATTTACAGAAATATTAAATAATAACCAGCTAGGTTCTCAAGTGACGAAAATATTATAATTTTTAAGCACCACCAAATAAGCTTTTATGACCTTTGAATCATCTTGATCTGAAATGTATGCACTGCAACATGATCTACACATTGTTTCTAAATTTTCAGCATCATAAAATTTTTGATTTTTCACTTTAATCAATTGTAAAACGCGTTTTTACTTTAATTTGTTCACTAGAGGCGAACAGAGCACTTTCAATGAAGGCATATTGAGCATTTTCTGCCGGAGAATCTAGCAGCGAATTCAACTCGATGAAGTCAACTGAATAATAGAGCTACAGCTTAACTTGTATCATCTGACGATTTGGCCTATTGGTTAGATGTCGGAGAGGTAATCAGTAGACTCGAGTTCGATTCCTGTCCGAGGGGATTTTTTTTTTGCACATACCATTCATGATTGATTTTTTTTATTGTTACATTATACGGCTAATAGCATCAAAGCATCATCCGTCAAACAAAACACCAGAAACATAATGTATGAACATGTGTTAATTCTTTGAATTCTACAAACAGACCTAGATTATTTTGTTTTTGCTTTGTTTGATGAATCTACGCCTCACCGTTTAGTGCAATCATGCTCATAAATGATAAATGAAGAAAAAAAAATCACCTCCACCAGGAATCGAACTCGAGCCTACTGATTATCTCTCCGACATCTAACCAATAGGCCAAATCGTCAGATGATACAAGTTGAGCTGTAGCTCTATTACTCAATTGACTTCATCGAGTCGAATTCGCTGCTAGATTCCCCAGCAGAAAATGCTCATTATGCCTTCATTAATGGTGCTCATACTGCCTCGGGGGGTTTCTCATTATGCCTCTACAGTGACTGGTTTTCAGCTTTCGGCAAAATTTTTTAAAATGCATTTTTAAACGTTTTTATCTACTTTTTCAAGTTTCATCCAATTAGACAATAGACTATTTGAGTGTCGGAACACGAAACAATGATGTAGTTCACATATTACAGCTGTTCTCTATGGTTAAATAAGCATTTTCCTTAAGGTGCCCATTATGCCCTCATCTCCCCTATAAGCCTAACTGTTGAATAAAATAATGGACACCACTTAATTTCTGTTGATGAATGCAGTCCTAATTGCCTCAATTTCCCCTAAATACTTGCAATACATAATGTCTTGTAATATTCAAATATGCATCAAAAGGGTACAGAAACAATTGAATCATATGAAAAACTTGTTGAATTGTTGAACAGAATGATGTACACAGCTAAACGTTTAGTTGACAAAAAAGCCTGGAAATTTAAGCGATATTTTGTTGAATTGATTATTGATATTGGTTTAAACATAATGAGGCTCTTCTAGTCGATTCAATAGTAACTTTCAAACCAATATCGTTTATTGCAAGGACTTTTTTTTATAATATTTCATGAATTTATTCGGAAATTGGGTCGATTGATTCTTTTCTCATCAACTGAGAGCTGAACAGTACTCATTATATCTAGAGTTAGTTTTGATTACGTCGTATAAACCAATGTAAACAAAATTGAGTTATTGGCTACAAACGATTGATAAACATGTAATCTATCTTAGAAAAAACTTTCATTTTATTTGATCAATGAATAAATTCTACAAAATGGTTTGAATTTAGGACGTATAATGACTTTCTCATTTTCGAGTGCAATTTGGTTTTTACGACTTTTTGCATTGCACTGGATTGGCGTGCAAAACAAAGGTCGCAAAATATTTGTTCGGTTCGTTGGTTTTTGCGACCTTATGCATTTTCTCAGAAAATGCAGCGGCGAGTGATGTAAAGTTGAAAATTTATGAAGAAATTTTGTTTGTGAGAGTTGTTCAAGTCAGTATGATTAAACAAACTTCTTCTTTTTATTGTGAGGTAAGTTCAATGCGTATCTTTTATGACTGGACTGATTTTCAGTTTCATCATTTTTTCACCACAGATGCTGCCAACAAAACTAAAAGCGTTTCGTAGAAACCGGAGATTCCGCAGAGAGCATATCACCCGCGAGGACCTAGACAAAGCTCCAGGGATTCAAACATAAGTCATTTTTTCTTATTCTATACTATGCTGATTGGCACATGACGAATTCCTTTAAAACCCATTCCGGTAATTACCATTAATCAGATGAGCCATACATATAATGTTAGAACTTGAGTGCTTGAAGCTAAATAGTAAGTGATAGAAATGTTTAGGACACATGTTATACAGTTTAAAGATAAAATTTAACAGCATGTAAAACGACGTTAGAGCCAATCATGCAATGCCAAAAGTCGTAAGTACATGTCCATTCGAACAACTAAATGTTTGCCTGAATCAAATACACTAGTCTAATTCTCATCTATTTTCTTATCGCATACCGATTTCTAAAGACAAATCCGAGCAATATTTTAAATAGTAGATTTTAAAAGAGGGATCAAAACTTCAACAGTGATTTTCTCGAAACACGTCAGGTGGCTCATACGACTTAATCAAAAAAAACTCTAGATATAATATATCAGGAAGTCACCTGATTCCATGTTTTAACCTCCTGCATTTTATTTGTAAACAATGATTTTTTAAGGGAATTGCATAATTATTATAGAATTGCGAGCAACCTTAGCGAAGATCGGATACCCAACCCCGGTGGATGCTTTGGTCGCATGTAGACTGAAAGAGGGGGCTCCGTTCGCGTCTGTTCTCTTATCAGGGGCGTGTGGAGTGCAACAACGTCCTGGTGGTGCTCGGGACCCAAAACAGCAACATCGCGATGGTCCTCCTGTGATATTTAGGGGTTAGCTGCAGGCCTTGCAACCCCGTGACTAAAAAAAAACATAAGCAACGAACAAAAAATTTCGAATGGAAATCGGATGAAGATCGACATCGGGAATTCGGCCAGGAGGAGGAATTCAAACCGGCAATTGGAAGGTTCGGTGCGCATCAGCTGACCAACGAAAACGGCCTCAGACTAATAGATTTCGCCGCCGTAGGCCGTATGTAGCAATCACAGATCGACAACGTTTTGATAGACAGCCGGCACTTCTCGGACATTATCGACGTCAGATCCTGTCGAGGCGCCAACATCGAGTCTGACCATTCTCTGGTGATGGTGAAGATGCGCCCAAAACTCTCCGTAGTGAAATACATAAGAAATCGACGCTCGCCTCGCTTAAATATCACACGACTGAAGCAACCTGAGGTCGCGGCAGACTACGCGCAATCGCTCGAAGCAGCGCTGCAGGGCGAGCTTGACGAAGCCCCTCTCGAGGACTGTTGGGATACCATCAAGACAGCCATTAACAGTGCTGCGGAGCACGTCATTGGTCATGTTGAACGAACTCGACGGAATGACTGGTTCGACGAGTAGTGTGGAAGGGTGATGGACGAAGAGAATGTCGCGCGGGCTACAGTAGTGCAAAGAGGCACCCGTCGAAATGTGGAAAATCGCCGAAAATGGCAGCGAGTCCGATTTCTCCAGGAGAAAAAGCGCCGCCTGGAGGAGGAGGAGCTCGAGGAGCTGGAGCAGCTGCTTCTTTCCCAAGGAACACGAAAATTCTATCAGAAACTCAACGCATCCCGTAAAAGCTTCGTGCCGCGAGCCAAAATGTGCTGGGATTAGGACATCATGATGGACAATCGCGAGATGATCAAAAGGTGGAAGCAGCACTTCGATGAACACCTGAACGGCGCACATGCAGGAGATCGAGCTGGTGGGGGAAGGTATATCGCCGGCGTAGTCGACGACTTAAAGGAGCCACTCCCAACGATGAGTGAAGTTAAGGAAGCCAGTACATGCTGGCCTGCGGATCTGAGACCTACCGAACCCGCTTGACCAGGTCGCGATCGACGGCGACGAGCTGGAGATAGTCGAAGACTTTGTCTATCTTATCAGCGGAAGTCGTGCCTACTATGAAATGAACTCCACAAGCAACCACGGTCGAGAAGACTTAGCTCTCGCAAGAAATGTAACCTGTTTAAGACACTCATTAAACCGGTTCGAATGTTAGGGACCATCTTTGGCGGCGTGCAGGAAAACGGAGTGGGGAGGCGAAGAATGAACCTCGAGCTCGTGCGACTCTACGGCGAACCAAGTATTCAGAGAAGGAGAAGGCTGGCCGGATACGCTGGGCAGGACATGTTGCAAGAATGACGGACGTCTGTTCTGCAAAACAGATGTTTGCTACGAATCCGGTAGAAGCAAGAAGATCAGGGGTGCAACGCGCGAGTTGGTTAGACCAAGTGGAGCGTGATCTGGCGAATGTGGGGTGTCCGAGAAATTGGATAACGATTGCCATGGACCGAGTAAGTTTTAGGAATTATGTTTGTCAAGCTATGTCATTCAATCGATGAATCGATGATTGAACGAAGCTACAGTACAAAGACGTTATGCTGTACGTTACTATATGCTGTCAGGTTCATCAATTGCGAGTTATGTTTCCATGAAAATACTCTGCAGTTGAAATATGAAGTTTTCGCGCTGGTGATTGTCAATCAGCGACAATGAAAAATTCATCAAACACCTCGGAAACCGGCAACCCGTTTTTTTTTGTTGGTTCCGACACTTGGAAGTTGTTTGATAGATGTCTGGTCAACGTCAGTGATGTCGCCGTCGCCGATGTTGACGATAATTCCGGTTTGTCGATGTTGACTATAACTTTATTCAGTGCCTAAGGAAGCTGAAGTTAGAATAAGGTTGCCAGCATTTTTCCCGCACGCATCCGAGTCGAGCGAATTCGGGCTATTTCGTGTAGGGCCAATAGGCGTAACTGAGTTGACGACGAAACGGCCTCATTAGTTTTTTCGTGTAGGACCAAAGGGCGAAAATTCAAAACCAAAACAAAAACGGCCGATCCATTGAGCGAAATTTGCAGGCGTAACTGGAATCGAAAACAAAAAAGGACGAAACTCGAAAATATCTGAAATTTAGTGAAAAAAGTTTTTGATAACCAACGCACAATGAGTGAACATAATGCACATTTCTTGGTTTTCTTGAAAAATTTTTTTCAAGATAGGATTTGATTAGATTTTTTTTAAATAGGATTTGATTAGATGTTCCGAAATTTCAAACGCGTTTTTCTCGTTTCGAGCTAATTTCTAGTTTCGCCCTTATGAAATGTTGCGCTAGAAATGTCAAATTGGTCTGATTAAATCACCTACCTGTGAGTGGGTAACAAATTTTGTTTCTTAAAAACTATCATTATAAAGACTTTTTTTAAGTCTTTAAGAAAGTTTTTCATAGAATAGGTTTGAAAATTTCATCAAACTGAGCATGAAACATAAAACAATAGTTTTGTTTATTTTGAAGCATGAATTTTTATCTTGAACGATTACAACTCTTTTCAAAAACTTCTCAGTATTTTGTCGAAAAGTAGAAAAAATGCTGCAAAAATCCTGCAGCGAATTTCTATTTAGCTCACCTAGAATCAGGAGTGTCAAATTTACACACCAAGAACTCTAACGGGTAAAAAGATATGGAACAGATTAGGATTGAATAACAGGCAACTCTGCTCCCTTTAAACCTGGTGCCTTGAAACGCCAACCGCGCCACCACACGGGTTACCGATGCCATTCAATGATCCTCGAGTAAGCAGAGCCGAGGAACAAAAACGCGTACGGAATGAAGCAGATAAACCATAGCGACAAAGACCGCAGAAAGAAGTAGGTACAGGAAAAAAAAAAAACTTCCACCGCAAACGTTGGAGAAGCAAAGCGATTCGAATGAGGAACAATGAACATAAAAAATGAAAACGAAAAAAAACCTATGCCAACGTCCCAAAGAATAACCAAAGTGACTGCGCGAAAAGTCACGACCCCTCTCGTCAGCAGAAATCTCCACAGCCATCCGTTTATTCGTCCACACCGGTTCCTTTTTTCGGCCGGCAGTTCCAGCTCAGTTCAGCTTAGAGTTGCCGGAGACGACCGCCAAAATAAGCATTCAAGCCAGTCACCGAGCGGACAAGTTATGAACTGCCTTGCTCGATGCTCCCACTAAATACAAACCGCATAAAACCGATCTGACATATTCGAGGAACCCTAGGAGAGAAGGAGCCTTGTAGAAAGGTAGCGCCGAGGAGTGGTAACGGATAACCAACCGAAGAAGAAAGAAAAACAGATCTGATGAGCAAAACACACCACACTGAGTGAGGTGCATATTCAAAAACGGTGTGGGATGGTGGAAGGGCGCGTGTAAATCGAGAAGTGGAGGCACAAAGCAAGACACCAACAACGGCAGCAGCAAAAAAATAATAAAATATAAAATGTTAAAATAAGGGAACGACTCAGGGTGCAGGCGGGTCAGACGGAAGGGGCGATAAAATAAGAAGCGGACAGGAAAAACAAGATGCTGATGAGTAAGCGGGCGAGAGCAATTTATAACACAATAACACAGAGCAGCAGCAAGTCGAGAGACGAAATATACATAAAACAAGCCAGCACACATCACATCTCCCAACTAGGCCCTCGCATGCTCGGCATATCATCGTCATCTTCGTAGACGCTGCTGCGCGACTGGCCTGTTAACAGAGAAGGGAAAAAAACGTAGTCTATATAGACAAGCAGTTAGCAGCAAGTAAACGGAACGAGCTTTCCAAACCTCTGTATCCGCTGTTTCCATACTGAGAAGGTCCGGGCCAAGCCGGCGGCGTCACGTATAGGAGCTAAACCATTGCCATTGCCTCGCGTTTTCCGCCGCCGAATGTCCGAGACTGTATCGAAAACAACTACCTACCAAGTGTGTACCGGCAATGATGTTGCTGCTGCTGCTGGTGATATAACGAAATGGGGCGCGGATTCTGTGCCGGTCTTCCTGCCGCGTCGCTTGCGGTTCCCGTATGAAGGTACTACTCATACGCGGGTAAGATCGGTCGCCTCGCCCCGCTGGAATGTTGCCAGATTCTTAACTGGACGACTCATGAGTTATAGCCAAGCGAAGGGGACTACCTTAGAAACGTACTGAAGTCTTTTTAGACAATTAGATAAAACGGGGTCACTCTCTAGGCAGGTCGGTTACATGCCGCCGAAGGAAGCTGCAGCAATCATTCTGCTAAGTTTACCATCGGCAACCTTTAAACCTTCTAAGGCCACTAGGATTAATCAGGAGTTTTCAATAGAAAGGGCATTTCAGGAAAGAAAGAGGATAGGTATCAAGTGGCCACATCATTCACCAAAGTGATTTCCACGCCACATCACCCTTCTTACCCTCAAATAATCAGCGTGAGATTTGTGGAGCGATGGCGTACAGCCATCATGTGCTGCACTTCCCTTCCCTATGGACGACACGGACTTAGCCGGCGTCGTTATTGGTTCATTTGAAAGTTGGAGATCCTCGAAACTGAGATTGTATTGCTTGTTCCCAGCGATCTTTCCTTAGGTTCTTTGTGCGATATTGAGTATATCGCCTTCAGAGAAAATCTCCTACCAGTAATGCTGTTATTGAGCTTATAAATAGCATTCAACTGAATTTGGATAAAAAATGAGGATGCTCTAGTTTTATTCCTAGATTTATCTAAAGCGTTTGACACGGTATATAGCGAAATACTTCTTAAAAAAGGAGTTTTGCTCTGGTGCTCCTTTAGACTTGATCAAAAGCTATACACTAATCACTAATCACTAATCGTACTTCCATAGCCAGAACTTATGTCTGAGTCCCAAAGAATAATAAAAGTGTCTTATTATTCTTCTTGTCTTTGTTCATGTCTTTAATTATTTTAACATAAAAACATTAAAATGATCAAAAACACAAAGCGGTTGGGCCTACCATGGAGCAGAGAACGCAGAGACATCCGGAACACAGGAACAGGAAGAAACGTGGACCACCAGTACCATACGTTTCAAATGGGCAATATCGTTGGAAGCATGCTAAGAAAAATGCTCCTTGATGAAGTAACCATGCGTATTGTGAAGAAACTCATCCGATCACTAGAACCATTCTGGAAGGGCTGGAAATGATTTATTTTGTACACAGAAATCCTAAGCCTTAGATTAAAAGAATTTTGAAGAATATATGTTATAAATGAAAGCATCTTACGTTTTATTTTTTATTGCTAAACAGCTGAGAATTTCAGTGTACAATCGTTTCTGGTCATCGACCAAGGATAAAGCGCCTTTACTCGCTCTTGAAAATAAAAAAAGAGAAACGGAAAATATCAGCAGATCATGAAACCTTTCGAGGTCTGTTTAGAGCTCGAAAAGTTTCTTTTTTCATAAAAAATATTCCCCCTCACATTTATTCTACATGATATATGCACAAAAAAATAGAAAAAATCCTGGAAATGTACTCCGTATGCCTTATAAATATCGGAAATTTAAACATTATAATGCAATCTTCTTGTGCATACAGTAGTCATAGAACGGGCTCACCCCAAACGCTTGATATTCTTTATGTACCAAAACTATATAAAATCATACAACACAGAAGATTAAAATTCTAATAAGGTTGGATCTCACCAAATAGGTCGACAGCAAACATTCTTCGCTGATTTGGAACCATACATCCAAAAGCCACGATTTCTCAATTTTTACTATTATCCGGTGATCACATAATATTAGGAAAAACCACATCACATTGTGGAAATCATGTTATTTCACTAAAGTCTGCTTCATTTAATATTGGAACAAATTCTTTTGCTCATTGTGGCGCTCCTAGTGGACGGATTTGGAAACTTTTTTCACCCACGTGTCGGGAAATTCATTACCTTTCACCATGTATTTATGTCATAACACCAAACGATAGCATTTTGTAAACAACCGCCATGGAAGCCGAACGGAGAGATCAAATTGTGCACAGTTTTCTTGAAAATCCATTGTTGTCGGCATCGAAGCTAGGCTAAACAGCTTAAAATGCCCAGAAATACCGTATGGCGTGTTATCAAGCAGTACAAGGAAACATTGACGACGACTCGGAAGCCGCATTCGAAGCGTCGGAGTGGAACTGTCGACCGGAAACTGCGTGGGAAAGTCATCAAGGCCGTCAAGAGGAATCCCAATCTTTCAGACCGCGATTTGGCCAATAAGTTCCAGGCCGCTCACAGTACGGTGCGACGAATTCGGCTCCGGGAAGGAATAAGGTCATTCCGAGCCAGCAAACAGCCAAATCGGACGCTGAAGCAGAACAATGTGGCCAGAATCCGTGCTCGAAAGCTGTACGACCAAGTGCTGACCAAGTTCGACGGATGTAAAGTCTGCTTCATTCAATATTGGAACACAAACAATTGCGTGTAGTTCAGTCATTTATTAACGAATTCATAATTTGTTTTTCATACAAATGTAGCATTTTCTTTACTCTTTCATAAAAAAAAATTAAAAAAATTATTCATTGCTGTTTCGAAGAAATTCTCGTACTCGTACTCGTAAGAAAACTGTGCACAATTTGATCTCTCCGTTCGGCTTCCATGGCGGTTGTTTACAAAATGCTATCGTTTGGTGTTATGACATAAATACATGGTGAAAGGTAATGAATTTCCCGACACGTGGGTGAAAAAAGTTTCCAAATCCGTCCACTAGGAGCGCCACAATGAGCAAAAGAATTTGTTCCAATATTAAATGAAGCAGACTTTATCATATGAACCTAAAGCACTTTCTTTAAAACCCAGCTTACATTCCACCTTGATTTCCTGAGTTTTCTGCGCTTTAGCTTTTATCCGACGTCGTTTGAGTTTGTCCTAATTCAAATTTTCTTTTTCACTTCATTTCAAGGACAGAATGGTATGCTTTTAACACTTCGGTCTGCTCATAATTCACACCGGAACCCATTCCGATGAGCTTTGCACATTTGAGCAAGCGTTGAGAACTAATATTCTGCACTTCATGTTGTTATGACAATGAATTTTGTCTGTTTATAACTAGCGAAAACATTCACTTTACCGCCATGATAATTGATGTGCTGTGATAACTAATTGCATAGATTTTTCCGAAATGATCCGATGTAATGTACAACACTTAAAATCTCTTCTTCTGTGGGGGAACATTTAATTTCACCCAATCCTGGTTTATCGAGCTTGTTTAAGAGCTTATCAATGCCGTACAACTCTTTTCTCCACACGAACGCAGGCATTATCCAACTGCTGATTTGCCACATATTTCATCCCAAGTATCTTTATCTTAAATCCCTTTAACTTTTCCTCAAACTTTATGTTATTCGTTACCGGTAAGGCAAAATAAAACTTAAAACCAATTCGAAATTAGGGGGTTTCATTCTTCGGACACCACATTCTTGGCCTGAAATTCCACTGTTTCTGAATACGCTGTAAACTGTAACTGGTAAGCACATCCAGTGTAAACTCCATGTTGAAAATAGAAGCTATTTTATCGAAATTTATCCACGTTTATCTTCACTTTTCACGATTTCAAGTTAAAATTTGGAAATTTTTCGCGACGGACGAAATAAAAACACGTGCGCTTCGTTTCAGCCAACGCCTACTCTTAGACTTGATCAAAAGCTATTTCTCAGAAAGATCTCAATTTGTTAACGTTGATGGCTTTCGTAGTTATTTAACATCAATCGATATTGGCGTTCCCCTGGGATCTGTTCTCGGACCTCTGTTTTTTACTATTTATTTAAATGATATTGCTGCATTACCTCTTAAAGGTGTTCTTCGGATATTTAAACTAAAAAACAAAATTAATTTGGATAAAAAGCACAAAAAAATAGAGCCTCATTTGTACCTTAGTTGGCTGATCTCCATGTCAACTTTACTTTGAACATCTGGGCATGTCCGAAAAAAATCGAGAACCGAAAAACCCCGGCAACACTTCCTCCGCCATGGAGAATCTGAGTCAGGGTCGAAGCTGTCCGATTTTTGTGGTAATGTGAAGGCAGGCGCGGCGTTGAAGTTATATTTTTTTTTCACTTGAGCGTAACTTCCAATTTAAGACGCCAGAGCTCGTCAGGCAGTTCCATTCGAGAGTGCAGCAAATATATTCCCCGGGAAGGAAAACCGGTGTGGAACCTTATTTGGTGCTTGAATCTTTACCTGTTGTTGTTAAGTTGATCCTAAATTTTGGAAAGACCTGGAGGTAACAACTTGAAATGACAATTTTTTCTTATATTGTTTTCATTCTAAAGATTGAAGTGGGGACAAAAAATTGAACTTTAAGTCCAGAGCAGAGTGATATTTTAAATCTGATCATTCACTCAGGCGGTTCTGGGGACTGGAAGCGTATAATGATTGCGGGATGAGTAAGGTGGGGAAAACATGTTTTTATTGCGATACACTACGTGAGCGGGATGTGAGCAACAGGAATCAAATTCAAAAGCGTATAGTGAACTCGGTGATCAGCAAAAAGAACATATTCATAGGAAACCAATCGGAGGAAGTAGACATCCAATTTGAATGCCGTGAGACAGAAGTAAGTGGTAGCTCTCGTAACGTACCTGCTAATAGATTTGCTGCTGGATTCCATTAGATTGCTGGATTTGCATACTGAATATTTCATTTCAGAGAATCACTGGCAAAACCAGGAGATGATACTGTGACCCAGTAGAATGAGACGACTGGTCGGATTATTCAAGATGTTTTTATCTTTTCAGTTTGCACGATGAATGGGCACGAGAAATTTTGCTAACGTCCCATAACATATCGATCTCTAGAAATAAAGTTTGATGGATGGAAATCGGACTCTGACTCTGATTTTTTTTTTCAAGGGAGTTTAACTGCCAGGGTCGTTCTTCCCTAAGTCTGACTCTGACTTCGATTGTTTCTATAAAATTTAATATGGATGGCTTCTGCCACATCCGACAATTCTGTCAAGGAGTTTTATAGTCTGTCGATGCTGATCTGACTGAGAACGCTTGGTGTAAATATTGTTGCTGCTGTTGTTTTGTGGATCAATTTTAATGATTTTGCAATTAGCGGAACGAACCCGGGAACTATCGTGCTGTTAACTGTCAATAATAGTGTTGGTGTTCTAGAAATTCAAGTACATATTTGTATTGAAATAATTTTCAGAATGCCGATTGGAAAGGGAAGAAGGAAATACTTTATTTTTCTAACTTTACTTATTTTGGCATTAATTTTTCAAAGATATGCACTGGTTCTTGATACCTTTTGTTGTTTTTGATTTACGAGAATGCTTATTGAGGTTTCAACAAACTAATTTTTTTTCTTCTTCTATTTTCAGGTAATTTATCTCTCCGGATGCTATAACGATGAACTGTCTATGTGCTTCAAAGCAGTGTTCCTAAAATCTATCAAAACAAACATTTAGATACGATAAGTTTCTCGTTTGGAACTCTCTGATTGTATAATTCAGGTTCGCCCCTGATGGCGTGATCATTCTCACAAAACATTACAATAAAGTGGACTGTATTTTACTCCGATAGACTTGGACATTTATGTACAATTATGACTTATTCAGACACAAACTTGTCCGTTTTGAACTTCCAACTATGGCTATTCCGGCCTCTGACTCTGGCCACTCAGGGCTCTGATAGTGTTACCGTCTCCGATGTTGGTTGGTTGGTAAAAGAGATCGAGCCTAGGGCTAAATTTGTCTCGACCCTTTGGAAAACCCGGGGAAAACCGATGATATTTTGGCGCGCAACGCCAACCGTTAATGCTAGCAGCATGACGATACTGAGCCTTTTCTGGTGTTAGGGTGGTTCAACGGGCTCGTTCGTTCCAGAACTATAATGAAGGTAATATTTCATTATACAATCAGAAAATAGTTTTTGAAACACCGCATAGTGAATATGAGTGAGATACCAACCTATAGATAGATACTGAATGTCGCACACTGGGTATCGAATTTCAAAAGTAAGTATAGTAGCTAGAATAGTTGAAAAATTATGTTATATTGTGTGTAAAACTTTACTATTTTAAGCAATACTCATGATGAAAGTTGATATATTCCGGCTTGGGTCGATTGTGTTGATCATCCGCCACCTGTAAAAATAGTTTTGATTAGTAACTTTTATGGAATTTCTACCTGTACAATAAAAACTTACCCTTGACTTGATGCCTGGTTGCTAGAATATAGAGAAAAATAAAAATGATTATATTAATCTGACCAAAATTCGTGAAACAAACAGAATCCAATTTGACAACTCGATTGCTGACTTTGCAGCAAACTAGATAAATTGCTGGAAAGTCCAGCAATTTGAGAACCGATTGCTGATTTTTCAGCAAAATAGAAAGGAACACAACCGAATGCTAAAAAATCCAGCAGTTCGAAAACCGATTGCTGGTTTTCAGCCAAATTTTGGATTGCTGAACGTTTCCAGCAATTTTTTTTTGCTGGAAATCGAGGCAAAAATTTACTGTGTGCAACACTTGTTTTTAGTAATTCAGGCTTAACTATTAAATTTTAAATTAAATTAAACCAATTTTGGAGGTTATGATTCCATAATTCCCTTAACCATAACTGAAAATCAAGAATCCTGAACTCGATACAGAATCCGAAATTCGAAAATAGGAATACATTTTTGTATTTCGAATTCTGTATCGAGTTCAGGATTCCTGATTTTCACTTCGAATAATCATAAGAAATTAGAAATGAAAAACAGCTTTGAAATTCTGGTTCAAATTTGGGTTTGCATTTCATATTAAATTTGAATAATGTTTTTCGAATCATATGCATTTTCAAAATATTGATAGTATTTTTCCGATATGGAAAAAAGAAAAAATAGTTTTATATTCAAATTCGAAGTTCTTAAACTTAATTCTTACAAAAAAATCGAACATTCAAAGCTTCGGAATGGCAATCGAAATTGGAAAACTCAGATTCAGATAATTTAAAATTTATATTTCAATTCAGATTCACAATACAGATTATTAATAAAAAAATTAAATTGATTTTAAATTAAACCTGAACTACAAAATTGAATGTAAAGATTCATGAATGAGGGTTCTAAAATTTGGCTAATTAAATTCTGATCTAGAATAAGATTCGGAAATGGTTTTTTAAACTTTTCAGAAACTGTATAGGAATACAGATTCAAAGCACAATTTCTGAATTGAGATTCTGAATGCAGATTCAAAATTCAGAAAAAGATTGATCTTGTAAATAAATTTTACAATGAACTAAAATTGTTGAGGAATTTAAGAGAACAAGAACTAAAGATTGCTTGTCGATTGAATTTCTAGATTTCGAATTTTTAATCAAACATAGTTTGTAAATACAACTCTTGCAAAAATCGCAAATAAAAAGTAAAATTTAAGTTTTTTGTTTAATGCGAAAAACCCAAAATTTATTTAAAATATCATCCACAGGATGCTCATTATGGAATTGATTCATTATGAAAAATATTTGCTGTTAAAGAAACATGCACCTGATCTTCACTTTAAAAAATCTGCACAAAATTTTATATTTTCTCGGTGTATTGGTTAGCATTATTTACACATAAGAGACATTAAAATTCGGCATTTCATATTTCAGAAACCAATATACAAAATACTGCTAATTTAATATGTTTGAGTAATGGGAAGTGTTGTGTTAAATTTTTTAGAATTAAGTTTCATTATAAGATTCATACATAATATTTGAATAATGCTTTTCAATGGAGCATACTAGCTCGTATTTGGTTCGAAATGTAGTTATTGGCAGTTTCTGATATTGATTTTCTTTTTTGAAATCGGTACTGCAGTCTATTTTCGAAATGATGATTATTTTATTTCATCCAACGTATCGAGACAAGGTTGATTTCGTCCTCAGGGAAAACTACAAAGTTTTACATATTTTGTTGAGTTAATGGATTTGAGCACAATCTGGTTTGTCCTACTTACAATATAGTCATCTTTATGTGGCTTTTGTGAAGACTAATGTCTGGCACTGTTGTAGATTTTCCTGTTCGAACTGTTTGATTTTGTTAATTGGTATTTTTTATAATGTAATTTTTAAACTAATTTTACCAATAATTAAAAATAATGATAAATTTAAGAACTATCTCACAGAACTTTTTAACGGCGATTTTGAACGGCGAAATCTGAACAACATAAAACAATTGCAGTTATTTTAAAGCCAAATTCCAAACTCAAACCATTAATTTGGTTCAAGTTTGCATCAAGCAAATTCCATTCGAAAATTTGATTGATTTGATCTTACTTTTTTTGAAAATTTGATATATTTGCATTAAAGGTTTGAATCTTTGAATATGAAAAATATTTTTGATTTGAGTATAGAAAAAGTTTTTTTTAAAGAATGGAAGGCTCGCCTAAAAATCTTTTTTATGCTCAAAAAAACTTTGATCTTCCAGATTCTTGAACAAATTTAAAGGTGTTAACCATCGATGACAGCGAATTTAGCTCGCCTTTTAGATTTGGGACCAATTTTCTAACATTACGATTCAATACGTAAACTTTCAATGTAAAAGTACTTAAAATGAATAATCATAAAGTTACAAACATGATTCGTTTTAATTTCTTTTTTGCATTCGTGCATTGTTGGGTAAAAAATCATGCACCGAAAAAACTTTTCACATGAACGCTACGTGAAAATGTACATGGATTTTTGCCACCATGAAAATCACGTGAAACTTACGTGAATTTCAGGTAGCAAACAGATTTCGCGCAGCAAGCGGATTTCACGTAATTTTCATATGAGTTGTATATGAAATCAACGTAGATCGAATGTGGTAAGGGATTTGTTCTGCTACATGTAATTCACGTAGATTTCATTGTCTTATTAACGTAAGGAGTTTTTTTCGGATATTTTAACTAATATGTTTTGATTTTGATAGTCATCTTTATTGTTCGGCAAAATTGCTCTTGTCCTTGCGTAATATATGCATTTTCCATTTTCAGTCACTGTTCACTTCATTCAAATTATTAAACACAAAGTTTGGCATTTGTTTCCCTGCTTTCACGAGTGCTTAGCCCTGTCCGCTGCCTCAATTTTTAATCCTGTTAAAAAAATATCAAAAATGTAAATAGCTACCACAAAACAAAATATTATTACTTATGAAATAAATATCAGCTTTTCCATCACTCAGATTTGTTTGTCTTCATGCACCAACTGTCGGATCCGCGCCATATTGAGAACTGTATTCCTTCATACAGGTTTTACGTAAATGAGCCATTCAGGCTTACGTGAACATCACATAGAATGCACAAAATCCCTCTGTACTAGACGGATCACTGGATTCTCACGTAAATCGAATGTGTTTTTATTTTGACAGCATTCAACTATATGAATTTCACGTAAGGATCAAGTGATTTTTTATTAACTTCTAAGTGCTTCACGTAAACCAAGCAAAAATTCACGTAACGAGTGGCTACGTGAAAATCCAGGTAAATTTAACGTTCCTTTTTCGGCTGAGTGTGGGTAAATCAGTTACCAAACCCCCCCCCCCCCATGAGTCGGTTCTTCCTACGGCCCACAGTGGGCCAGGAACCACACTTTTGCGGTCAAAATTGACTGCAGGCCAGAGGCTTCGTTGTAGCTCATCGGTGTCTTAGACAAAGTTACTCGACTATATTTGCGCTATCTATTGATGGATTTGAATTAGTTCTATTTTTCTCCGCAAGGTGGCGCCAAAATCTAACTTTTTACAGAAGCAAGATACAGGCATGGTTTTTTCTACAAAGTTGTTTATTATACCTTTCACATCAACTTTGTAGAACATTTTTTAGCTCTATGTTGTGTATTTACCTTGCAAAAATAATAATTTACGGTATCCTTGCAAAAAATGTTTTTTTTTCACATATTTTTGCCGCGGCCCTGAGTCAGGTATCAGCCAGCACGACAATCAGCAGCCCTCCGACATCTGATTTCAAAAATGTTTAATACGTAGCCAAAAATTGGATTTTGAAATGACGCTTATATCATAGTGTATTTATATTATTATAGTGTATATTATAGTGTATTTATATTTATGAGGAACACTGGTCGGAAGTCCAAAAAAGCTCTGTTACTATCCATATTGAGAATACACAGTAAACGAAAATTACCGAGTTCGGTAATTTTTTTTACCGAAATCCTAACATGTGTAAATCGTTAAACTGTTCGGTAATTTTTTCGGTAAAAAATAAACGAACATCGGTAAATCGATTCTTCATTTACCGATGTTCGTTTATTTTTTACCGAAAAGATTACCAAACAGTTTAACGGTTTACACATGTTAGGATTTCGGTAAAAAAATTATCGAACTCGGTAATTTTCGTTTACTGTGTATATTTATTTCACTAAAACAGTTAGACAGCAACCCAAAAAATTCGGTTATTTTATAGGTACACCCAAAGAAGAGGTTGTAAAATTTCATACGATCTGAGTTAACTGTGAGCCGAAAATTCGCTGAAATGTGCATTGCGCCGAAGATGTTATGATTGCTTTCCCGAAAGTTCGAGCTCTCTAGCAAAATTATGCATGACCACTACATACAAACATTCAGGTGAAACAAGAAATACATTTTATGGGATTCTCATCCTACTGTCATCACAGAAATGAGAAAACATAAAAATAAAAAAGCCGTCTGGAAGTGAGAAAAGAACTCACAACTTCATTTGTATTTCAACTTTCCAATCCGACCACTTTACACCAGTGGACTACTCGAAACAGATGGAGTACGTACGAGGGTTTGTTATCATAGTGTTTCTGTCACGCCCGATCATCAAAAAACGCAGAGCGCTGGATTTCTGGCGTTTGGGCGGTGGTGGTTTGGGAATGGAAATTGGAAAAGAAAAACTTTTTTTTTGTTTTGTGTTGCCCGCCTGACATACACACGTACAGCTGCTTACAGCCGGGCAGATTGGCCGGTAGATTGAAACTAATACCGTATTTGTTTTCTCCCCTCGTTCAGTGTTCCACCGTACCCGAAAAAAACAAACACAAATCGTCGCCAGTGTATTGCTACCTCACTCACTCACACGCTCTCTCGCAACACTGACAAAATTTTCGGGACACTACACTCTAATTCTCCTTGACTCAGATTTGAAGGAAAACAATTCAAAATGCGCCAAAACTGGGGAAACTCAAATTTTGATTAGAACGGCACAACTCAGAAATGAATAGTAGGGGTTTTCGCGAATTTTGAGTTGTTTCTAATCAGGCATTTTTAAGGAACGTCTGAACGGTCTGAGCCGAAACAACTCAGTATCTTCAAAAATTTGACACGGTTTCGAAAAGGATTATATATTTTTTAAAGAAATTAATTGAAATTTCGGACCAAATTTAATTAAATTAAATGTGTGAGTTTATTTCTCGTCACTTTTTTTTGTCCAAGTTGGTGAGTGGCAGCGAACACTTTCTGCTACTCAGCTGGCACTTCCACCGATCTCAGTGATGAAATACTGCACCGCATCCAGTGGAAACCAACCTAAAAGTGAACAAAATTGGTAAATACATAAAAACAAAACAATTTTTACAATCCCATACCCGTTGACCTCCCCTTAGTATAAGGAAACTGCCACACCCGGCGGGAATAGACCTGGAGAAAAGTAACAAAATTATGAATCGCTGAAAATAAACAAAACTCTTTAATTTATCAATCTTACCTGTCGCATTTTTCGCCGTAGTTGATGATCAGCAACCAGCACTAGATGCTATTCTACGAGCAGTCAAATTATTTCCCTTTGACCAACAGATAAATTTTCCGATGAAAACATCGGACCGAGAGCGTCCGAAGCGATCTGATGTTCAAACGGACCTTTTACCGATCCCAGTGGCGAAAAGTTGCGCCGCAGCTGGTGAAAACCAACCTATAAAGGAACTAGTTAGATAAATACAGAAATACCACAAGTTTTAAAATTTAACCTGTCGCTGTCTAACTAACTTTTGTTTTTAAAACGATCAATACTTTTGTATTCGAGATGCTCTGAGTTGTTTTCATTCATACTCAGTGAAATAGTGTGCGTCTTCGCTAAGTCAACAAATTTCGCTACCGCTGAAGAATAACAACTCAAAATTTTGATGGATTCCAACTCAGTTGTTTTCATCTTCATACATGGTGTGACTCCTGAACCAAAACAAATCAGTCTCTGAATAATTTAAAATTACCGTGTACCGCCCGATGGCAGTGCAACACCAGGTCAAAACCAGTGCAACATTGTACGAATAAACAAACAGTTTGACAGCACCTAGTGGTGCACCAGTGCAACACTCGGCATAAACAAATACGGTTGAGTAATGTTTTTTTTTGCTTTTGCTACATACACACGCTCAGCGCTTCGTTCGGGTATATTCTCGTTGGTTGCCTGGCATTTGCCGGTGGTTGTTGATATCCTTTTTTGTCTTGTGATGGGATACGGAGGGACGTGAAAACGTTTTTATTTTGCTTCATTAAGTCATATGCAATGTGACATATCGATTTATCGCCACTCGCTTCCATATCTTATGCCAATTACGTTGAAACATCGAGAACTCATGATTGGAGTAAAGGCTAAATTTTGGGTGTGGATCTTTTTTTCTTAGTTACGTATAGTTCACTGCTGATCAAGCATTTTTCAACGAACCGTCATCGATTTCTCGTTCCCGACCCAAACAATGCGGTGCGAACATTGTCAAGATTACAGCAAAAAGGAATTTCGTCCCCCGAATCCAGTGTATCCATTCGGGCGGTAATTTAGATCCACTCCAGCAAACAACAAAAAGTAACATCCGAAAGGACCGAAAAAAAATGCCCAGAAAAATGAAATCACTTTCCGGCACGCACAAACAAGATTCGATTTCGATGTAGTCTCTCCCTCATTTTCGGGAACAAAGGAAAAGCATGGTTTTTTTTGTGTGTTACCATTTTTATATAGTGCAGGAAGCTAGCCAACTGGAAGGAAGTTGTGAGGAGGAAGCAGAAAATAAATATATAGTCCACTGGTTGCCGATTTTTGGCGCTGTTTGTGCTGAATTTTGTTTTCTCCGTCCGACTTTTAACGATTTCTACCATATTTTTTTTTGTTTTCTTTTGCTTCGAATTGTGTGGAGGTGGTGTCCTTTTTTTCGAGTTGAGGTATGAAACGGTGGCGACCCGCCGCACGGAGTTCGCATCAAGAAGAAAGAACTCGAATGGCTTTTTCTAGTATCTGCAAGTGTGGAGGTACGACCACCATTTAAATAGGGAAGCAGGATGCCAAGATGCCAATTTCGGGCTTCAACGTGTTACCTAAAATGTTAACTGATTTCTTTTCTGTTTATTTCAATTTTTCATACTTTCATTGTGTGTGCAATGTTCATCCTCCAGCACATCTCCTGCTGGTATTGATTGATTTTTTGCGGGTTCCACGTTAAATCTACTTCGATAAAGCAGTGCTAAGCATCAATACAAATATTGAATGCAGTCGTTCCCACGGGTGTAAATATTAAATATTAACCTTTTACAGAGCGCATGATGATGCACTTCTCTTATCAGTTAATGGTGTTTTTTTTCTATTTACATCATTGAAAGTCAGCGAGATCGGTTTTACTCGAAGAACTGTTTGTGTTGATTTCCAAAAGATTTTTTGCGAACTGAAATCCAACCGAGAGCAACTAGCGTCAAATGTCCCCATAGATATTTTAAAACTCGGACAAAGAAATCTAATTTTTCCCCTCAAACATTTGTACCGAATGCAATGTTAGCCATCGTTGTTTGCCCTAATACCGTTTGCTGTTTTTTTTCTCCCCAGCCAGACAGTAATGTGAATTCGGAATAATGCCCAGCTCAGCGATAGTTTGTTGATGGGCAGTATTTTTGTTGCTGAGTCCTTTCCGTGAGATTCTTTGCTCTTTTCAAGTTTTTTTTTCCTTTCGCTCAGCAACCAAAAATGTTCCATTCACAGGAAAACGAGTCCGGGCGAATTTTGGGGCAAACAAATAAGACCAATGATAAAAGTCATCTAACAGCATATATCTGACGGCGTATTTTTTCTTTCATTGGAGATTTTAGATGAGCTGTGGAACGAGACGAAGAAGGGATCAGCGAAATTGATCCTCTCCTCCCTTATACCTCGGATTCCGAGATTCGCAGAAGGATACAGCAAGCCACCAAGTATTCGAATGCTCACTCGTGACAATAACGCGTCGTTGCCAACACAGTGAACCGAAGACCTCGGATTCGAATCCATAAAATGTGGTGCGTCGCTTTGTGGCAGCCATCGAGCGGGAGGAGGCGACGAGAAGACCTCCACCAGCCAAAGCATGGGTGGTAGACAGATACAAAAAGCTGTTCCACTTCGTACGTCCGCACCTTCATGTGTCTGATCACAACACAGCCGGGTCCTAAAATTGGTCACCAGATCCGGGCAAAGGCGATGATTCCATGAAGAATGGTACGCTTGACGCCGCAAGTTCGAGAGAGCAGAAATAAAACAATCCAAGGGAAAACGAAAAGTCACATGGTTGGATTGTGCAGCGTTGCTGGACTGGGTCGACTTGTAGTTGCTGATGTCGAGAAAATGGTTGGCTCTGGTAGGTGTGGGGCTTGAAAAACTGCTACGCGAAGCAATAATCACGGCACAACATATTTCCTGCTACCCACCCGCCTCCACCACGTTGCTTCACTCGTATCCATCCCAAATCAAGCCAAACCAAAAAGCTGCCAACTGCGAGGTGCAGCCCAGAGTGAGGATAGACGTTTGCAGTAAAAAGCGAAAACAGGCTGACCGCTGCTGCCAGTGATGATGTTTCATGATATTCTGCAGCTGCGCTCCTCAACCCTGACGGGGGATAATGCCTCCAACATTTATTATGAGGTCCAATTTCCCGGTCCGAATGTACGTTGGACCATCGTTGAGCAAAGAAAAAAAAATGGTAAGGTCAAACGACACGTACATATGCTTCAACTGCAAGAAGCCGGTAATGGATGTAATGAAGATGACCTGCATAGAAAACGGAAGAAAATAATCTCCGATGCAACAGAAAATGGAAAAGGGCGATGCGATGTTGAGCCGCTGAAAGTTCGGCTGTTCAGCTTAATTGTTTTGAGATTTGTAGAGAGATTTATGCAAAAGCTGATTATATTCTAAACTATCGAATACTCAGTGATATCCTCAACCTCATTTGAGCATCATCGGTACGCTTGAAAAAATGTCTCATCTGGAACAAGAGTTTCGTTCAAACCATTTGCATAAAATGGAATGGCTACGACTTCTTCCGTTATCAAAAAATAACAATAACTCGCTCCATTCGACAGTAATACGACAACTTTACCGGGAAAAGATGTGTGCATTCCAACCTTGATAACCTTGAAGTTGCATTGCATTTGCGCAAAAAAAAAACTGACTCAAGTTTAACAACCTGTGCAGGTCCCTTGTCTGCTACAGAATTTAAGCTGAAGGAAGTTTGCGTGATTTGAGCCAAGAAAATCGATACCTTCGCCTTCGCTGTTCAGGATAGGAGCACACACACCCACGATCATTTCGGCCCAGATTTGTATGTTTGCTGCCATTTGATGAGATGATGTTGTCCGGTGTTTATAATCCAGTAGCAGCAGCAGCAGTCATCATGTCCCATTCCATCTAGTGTTTATTGAGTAGCCATGTCGGTAGGCAGATACGGTGCACCAATTATTGATCGGTTTATGCAAGGTACGGTCCGTCAGCGTGTACTTGTGTCGGGACCATGTTGAACGCTTCCGCATGAACTGTCCTACAACTGAAGAGGTGGGGTTGATTGTAGAGACGATGTGTTGGGTGCTTGGCGACCAGAAGCACAGTTCCGCGCACAATATCTGTGGACCTGTGACCACCATATGTGAGGGGGGACAAGAGATATCCGCGCGATTGGAATACAGTCCCGGAAGGAGAAGAAGGGAGCCCGGGGTTTTCCAAATTGAAATATAAAATGAATTGACTGCTGTTTGTACAAATGTACACAGATCTACACGGTCAGATACACACAGGAGACTGGGAAACCCTTGCCTTCTCTCCCTCAACAACGTTCCACCGGAACGTTTTACGTAAATTCGAATGCATAATAATTATATCTGTTAACCAGGGTTGTTTCGACCTTATCAATTCTTGCGCGGTTATCATTAAAAATCTATTGAAGGTTAGACAATTTTACATTGCTCTGAGAAACTTACGATTCAATTTATTCGGTTTTTTAATGTTGCAACAGCAATCAAAAAGTTAGAAATTTTAAAATTGAGATTCCTAACAGGAAACCGCAGTTGGATGACTTAATTTTTATATAATAAATAAGTGTGTTAACACATTTGAAAACAATTTCCATTACAACCCGGAAAATTGACTATTTTTGAGAAGGCAAACGTGAAAAACTTCAGCATTTTGAATCAAGAAATCCTGAAATGAGTTTTTTCGGACAATCGAGAAATTCTAAAATGAAAAAAAATTGGTCAGAGAGACCTAAGTCAGTATAGTTTTATAATTCGGTCAGAAAAACTTATTCTTAACAGCTACATAGTGTTATCTCACGGAAACCAGATTATGGCCCATTACATCCCTGTGATGCTTTTTCGTGTGTGGTTCCCGCATTATGTGCACTTTGCTGTGCTGTCCGGGATTGCATCAATCGATAATTGCAATTCAGGGTATGATTGTGATTCGCTCCCAGTGGGTTTGTTGGTGGAAATGGTCCCTCGACGAATGTGCTGTGGCAAATATGTAGATATTTATATGATATTAATTTCAACATCAACATTCTCGCGAAGCCAACACAACATATAGGAGTCAGGGAATGTCGACGCATACACACTCCCAGGAAATATCCAGGGCGGTAATCCGATTTAGTGGGATGGTGATGCCATGTTGCAGGTAACATCATCCTTGTGCATGTTTCCACGTTTCATCTTCGTGCCTTCGTGCGGATGTCTGTGGGTGGCTGGAACTGTTGCCGATTAAGGGCTTGCCAAATACTTCTGTATCTATTAATCGATTATGCAGTTCAATGCATCCGGAATGAGGACTGAAAACGATTGCCCGGTAGGACAGGATGTGGTTCTGGAATGCAAGGGATTCCAATTTTCCGATACTGCTCACTCACTCACTGTTTGGCGCGAAGTTGCTGACGGAAGTTAATTATCCAGCATTTGGTATCAATTTTGAGCTTTAATGGATGTTGTTTATTCATCGCTGTCGATAGGCTTAATTATAAGTTGGTATAGAACGGCTCTTCTTGTTAAAATGATTGTATCGAAACCTTCGTGATGATCATAAGTTGAATTTTTTTTATTAACAGTGTTCAAATCACTGTGGATCCTTATTTTTTGGTTCTAAAGACACATGAGCAGGATAATTATGCACCTAATCTGCCGCGACTATTGAGAAAAAGGGTAGATATTCTGAAGAAATTGTGATGAATGAAATATATGACACCTCAAAATAACAGGGTGGCTAGCAAACCGGGTACACCGGGACAAGACATTGAACATGATATCTCTGTAAGATCTACTTGAAATTTATTTTAATTATTTATTGCTGCGTAAGTTTTCATTGTACGAAAAACCAAAAAATTAGCCACCAAACATCAAACATCAGGAAAAGGTTCACGTCTCAAAAAGTTGCACATACCGGTGATTCTCCGATGTGAATCGTAAACTTGATAAAACGGAAATACAAAGTACATGATTATTTTTGCTATCTGTGTGATATTTTATTTTTTAATTTTTCGATTTTTATAGCAAACCATATTATTATTATTATTATTATTATTATTATTTATTACAAATCAACGGAACACATATTGGTCCAAATGATGACTTAAAATTAATATAAAAAGAGTACTAAGTCTAATTACAGGGTTCTCAATACACTTAAAACTTTAGTACGGAAAACATCTCTCGAAACGTCGAAATCGAAGTGCTCAGAAAAACGGTTGAATGTTTTCATTACACCGATGATAGCGCTATTAGCTCCATAATTGTTCGAACGAATGGGAACATACAATCGAAGATCTTGATTTCTAAGCCCACGGGGTCGCACACTAAGAGGAATGGCTTCTAGGAGCGTGGGGCAGTCAATTCGCGATGTCGAGAGATCGGCGACGAAGGAAGCTCGTGTTGCGTTTCTGCGGGCTTGAAGAGTGTCAATGTCTATGAGACGGCATCGATGTTCATAGCTTGGCAAGTGAAACGGGTCTTGCCAAGGCAGGTGTCTAAGGGCGAATCGCAGGAAGCGCCGCTGTGTAGCCTCGATCCGTTCGGCCCCATTCTGGTAGTAGGGACACCAAACAGCAGATGCATACTCAAGGATAGAGCGAACAATACTGCAATACAAACTTTTCAGGCAATACACATCCTTGAAGTCCTTGGACACTCGAAATAAGAATCCGAGACTTCTCGAGGCTTTGTCGACAACGTAGTTTGTGTGTGTCCTGAATTCCAGCTTCCGGTCTAGAATTACACCCAGATCATTGATGTGTTCTACGCGTGCGATTGGCTCATCTCCGAGGAAGTACTCAGCGGAAAAAGGCTGCCGCTTTCTTGAAAAGCTGATGACTGCACATTTACTGCGATTCAAAGGCAGGCAGTTTATATCACACCAGTGTGCGAAGAGGTTAAATTGATTTTGTAGGAAATCAATATCGTTCTGGCCGTTGATGTTGTAAAATAGCTTTAGGTCATCAGCATAGCATAGCTTTGGACCGTCGAGGAGTGAGAGCGCATCGTTGAAGTAGATTAAGAAGATAATCGGCCCTAAATGGCTTCCCTGAGGCACACCAGAAGAAGCAGAGAATTGTCTGGAGAAAGAATCCTCCGTGCGAACTGTTAATTTACGTCCTGATAGGTAGCTCCGGAACCAGTCAAGAAGAGTTCCACAGAAACCCAGGCGTTCGAGTTTTCCAATGGCAATATCGTGGTTGACTTTGTCGAATGCCGCAGACAAATCGGTGTAAATAGCGTCGGTTTGAGACTTCGCAGCAAAACTTTCATGCACGTAAGAAGTAAACGTCAGAAGGTTAGTTGTCGTGGAGCGCTTGGGAAAGAATCCGTGTTGATCGTCGGAAAAAATATTCTTACAGGACAAGAAAATCGGATCCAAGACCACCAATTCGAATAGCTTGGCTACTGCGCATAATGCCGAGATACCCCGGTAGTTGTTGACATCTCTCCTGTTACCTTTTTATACACCGGAAACATGTAAGCCTCCTTCCATAGTGAGGGGAAGATGGCTCTGTCAAGCGAAGCTTGGAAAATAAGCCTAAAAGGAGTCAGCAAAACAGGCATAAAACGTTTGATAAAAGTAGCAGGTATTCCGTCCGGACCCGTAGAGAAAGAATTTTTGAGCTTAGCTGCTGCTTTTGAGATGACTGCATCCTCAACCACAATGTTGTTTATAGAGAAGCCCAGTGGCGCAATATTCCTGACTGCACTATCCAGATGTTCAGGGGATGTCGATGCTGTATTATAGATAGACGAGAATTTATCGGCAAAGAGATCACAGATTCCACGATCAGAGTTCGCCGTATTGTCATCCAGAAACATTTGGTTTGTGGTCAACATATGTACAATTCAAATTAAGTACTGTAAAAAGTCGAATTCTTTAGACCCAATCTAACCAGTAACGCAGCACAGTTCAGGATGCGGCCAAAACTGAACTGAGGCAGTTTTCTTACTGGCGTAAGGACGCATGCCTTTCCGGTCCAAAGTTTTGTCCACCGGACCCGGTTTCAGTCCAGTTTTTTTTTTGTCCACAAAGCTACATACTTTCTTCTTCATACTTCTGGAACCAATTTTAGACCGCTACAGACACCATTTGTGAACGATATTTCTGCGGTATTCCGGGAAAGTGCTTCTCATTTTTACGAAAATTATGAAAGGTGCACAGACTTTTAAGTTGAACTGTAAACAACAACACGCAGCAGAAATCAGCTGTTAAAACGGCATCCAGAATGAGCAGGGTTGTACCAAAATCGACTTGACGATAGAAGTCATCGTTTATGCGAAGTGTGTTGCAGTCTTATACGATGTTTAGAGATTCGAACACACACACTTTATGCATAGGAGGTGTGTTGTACACTTGTACGATATTAAGCAATTTGACATCGAACGAATGTTTAAGTGATACTTTAAGCGAGGTGTTCTGAACTTTTGTACGATTTGCTAATCCGTTGACGGTTAAAGTCGTACTTTTTACGATATCTGTTGAACCCTTGTACGATGAAGATAAATTGTACTCCTTATGTGTCATTTTATTTACATCATTGAGATTGAAATGCGATTGTTGGAAAAGGTTTAAAATTACTTCATGGGCGTAGTGTGTCCATAAAAAAATAATACCTACACACATTCAATACCAGGAATTGTTTATTAAAAGACACGTAACTTTTTCACATTGTTCTCGAGAAAGCACTTTTTTAAACTTTCCTTCATCCGTCTCTTGACTCTATCTATCACTCTCCAGGGGCATCAATTTCCTTTTTGCTAGAGTTCTGTTGCAATAGCTGACCATCGATTGGCATTCTGATCATGCATGATGTCACGCCAAAGAAATCGTATCCTAAAAGTAAAATAGTCATTTGTTAACAATATTCAGTTATGTTTTTAAAACTTACGTTTACGGTTAGTTTTTCATACTGTTGCTCCATAATAACAGCGAGACGGCGAAACGAAAAGCCTTTTTTGAAAAATTCTTGCTTCGTCAAGTCACGTTTTCAACATGATTTTTCTGATCATAATTTGAACATGGATTTGTGATAACATGTAGGATAGACAAGAAATTTGACTGCTGTGAAAAAGATTTGAGAAAGTCATTTCCTCAACCGTCGTCACGTCACGCTTTTTTTTTGTTCAATAACTTTCGAACCGTAAGCTACAAAATGTCAAAAAGGGATGTGTTGAATAGGAAATTTGATAAATTTGTGCGGTTAAATTAAAAAATAAAGTCAAAAATTTAATTTCAAGCACAAAAACCTGTAAAACAGTCGTCACGTCACGCTGGAATGTGTTATATACGTATTCTTATAGCTCATAAAACAACCCACCGTACATACTTTTTTATGCTTAGAGCATGAATTTCGAATACTGTCAAACAATGGGTTTCAAACATTTTTATCTCAAAGCCCTCTTTTACTCAATTTTTATAATTCTCGCCCCATAAATGAATTTTAGAAAAAGCATTTGAACATACTACATTTTTTCTTGTGTTGAAAATCTTCCGTTTACTGAAGAACAAAATTTTAACATAATCAGTATATCTGAAAAAATGCGGTTTATTTAACCGAAAAACTATTTGTAATTGTATTAAAAAAATCGGAAACATTTCGAATATCCAAAAGATTTTCTTAGTTGTTCAGATGTTGACTGGTATTTGTTGATGTGAAGTTTATTGCAGCATATATTGGCGAAGATGCGAGAATGCAATACATTACTTCCAAAATGCCATCACGGTCATTTTTTGGTCCCCAGATAAATTTTACCCCGGATTTTATTTACTTGATAAAAAGTACTGATAGAAATCGATCGAACGAACGACTTGAAAAAGTTTGTTGAAAATATTGAATTTATCCCCCTCCCCATCAAATCATTCCATGGGGCAGGCATCTGGGACGCTCCCAATGCAATATTATGTGATACACTGGAATGGGCAGAACGTGTTGCAATTTTGCAACACGATGGCGATGGATGATGGGTTCATGGTTTGGCATCCATCGAACACCAAATGGTGGTGGCATCAGCGAATCATCTGCCGGATTTCGGAGCTCCCGGGCTCAGGGGATGACGGGAAGCTCTCACGTGGTTTGCGCTCTCCTTCCTTTTCCCAGACTCCTGGTCCAAGTCTGTTGTCACTTGCAGCAGTTCGAGACGGATCTGACTGAATAATACCGAGGGGTTGCGCAGAATCGAAACTGGGCAATCGGAATACTTTCTTTGTTATTGATATTATATTTAACAACCTTTTTTTTTCGAGAGTCCCACTCGCGTGGCCGCCCCATCGCGTGCCAAAAGTGTCCCAGGTGATTGTTGGCGTTTAAGCGGCGAACAAAGTTTCTGAAATCGAATGGTTACATATGTTAAACTCATCTCGTTTCAAAGGAAGAATTTCCATTTTTAATTGTTAATCCGTCCCAATTTTTTTTTACTCTTTAGAGTTCTTGGAGTGTTAATTTGACACTCCTGTCTAAAACCGCTATATTTCTCTTCTTTTTCAACCGATTTTTACAAAATTCATAGTTTCAGAAACCTCGTAATGTAACTCAAATATTATTCTCAGACAATATTCAGCAACAAAATTTTGCTGTACGTTATTTAAAGGTACAAAATGTTTGAAAAAAATCCACATTCTGTCTATTGAAGCTAAAGTTAGAAGCTATATGTTGCACACAAAGATTATTTTTTAATTTTTTAAAGGATCATGACCACAAATAATGTTCTTCAATCAATGAATCGTTAAAATTGTTTAAGTCACAGAAGAAAAATTTTTCGAAGTGGATTAGAAAGTTTACGTAACTCGACACATTTTGGCATCTATGAAACACACGATTTTTTGACGAATTGTCAAAGATAGTTCTTCGAACTATTTCTTGATTTGCAATTTCTTAGATTTTCTAACACGTAAATTAAACTTTGCACAAAATCTTGAGTATATCAACGCAAGATTTTCGCAGAAAAATTGTCTTCACCACAAAAAGGGAATTGCATATCAATTGTAGTGAAGTAATAACATTGGCGCTGCGATGTTTTTCGAAGATTGTTGTTTCCTATTTTATTTTTTTTGGTTTTTTAATAACGTTAGAATGAATTGTTGCAACTGAATGTTGTCTGAAAATCATACTTGAGTTAAATTACGAGGTTTCTCAAACTAAAATTTTGAAAAAATCTAATCGGCCTTATCGGTGACATTTTATAGACGGATAAGAAGTTAGGAGAAATGAAAGATGCTCGAACAAAAATTTGGTATGTGATGATGATGCTTCTAATAAATGCTACCTGCTTATTTTCATCAGCTTTCATTTCTTCAAATTTTTGATCCGTCTATAAAATTTCATAATCTTAGGATGTTCTTGCTAAAAAGGACCGATAAAGCCGATAAAAATAAGTGGAATGCATAGCTTTTGGGCAACGTCCATATAAAAACTGATGATATATAATATAAAAAGTAATGATGCAAAATTAAAGATTTTATTAATTCATTGGAGGTCCCAGAAGTTTTTTTTTATTTGGATGCGCCTGAACAAAGTTAGGAGCCGTCAAACCTTCAATATTGACACTCAAGAGCGGATGAGGATTTAAAAAATCGATTTCATAAGTTAGAAAGATAAGATAAAGGAGTAACATGAGCAATCGTAAAACTTCACTTTGATATAACTTGAATAAATCAATCTGACTTAAATAACGTCACATGCCAAATTTAGTTCCAATTGCTGCGGTAAATCTCTCTACTGGAATGCGAGAAACATTTTTCGTGTCCAAATACTGTCCCATGCCAGCTTTAGTTCTATTTTCTTTATTAGTTCTCGAGATAACCGGAAAAAAATTGTAGATATAGGAGCGCCCCTCCTTCCCTTCAAATATCACCAATAGAAAAAGAGACTGGCCTTCAAACCATCATATGAACATTTTTGCTAACCAAATACCATCCCATGTCAAAATTGGTTCTATTTGCTTAAATAGATTCTCATATTTTATTAAAAGTCAACCCTTTTATCTCAAAAAGGAACTGTTAGAGACACAATAATGTCCACCCTGGATCCCTTCATATTCTTTACAAATGAAAAAAAAAATTAACAAAACATAGTTGACTTTCATCTGCTAATTATTTTCATGAGGGATTTGGTAAAAGCGAAATGATAAGGTCAAACAAATAAATGTCTTAACACACGAACCACGAAAATATTGAAGCCGATAAAACACCGATATTCGACATTCTATGTCTCTGAATACACAGAATCAAATTCTTCAAATTTAATATCTATAAGTTACCGAAATGTGTTAGGTATGTTTTATTTTGGGAAATAGAGTTTCATGATTAAATTTCTAACATTAGAATTATGCTCCTGTATGTAGCACATTCGTGGAAGCAAAAAACGAGTTAATTCGTGTTTGGTACGCAATGTGTTAAGAGATGGAACGCCTCAACAAATTTTTTGTTGAAATATAGCTGCTCTGCTAGAAAGAAAACCCATCCTCTCTCCTGTTATAAAATAAGAAACTTTTGAGAATTTATTCAATCTGGTATTAATGGCTTAATTCAAGCAGCCCGGTAATACCGGAGTTCGTTCCCTTTGGACTTCTCCTGAAGCGAAAACGCCTGTAGGGGAGATAAGGACACAATGGCCACCTTAAGGAAAACGTTTATTTAACCATAGAAATCAGCTATACTATGTGAATTACATCATTGTTTCGTGTGCGAACACTAAAAAAATAGTCTATTTCCTAGTTGGCTGAAACTTAAAAAAATAGATCAAAACGTTTAAAAATGCATTTTAAAAAATTTGCTAAAAGCTAAAAACCAGTCACTGTAAAGGCATATTGAGGACTCTCCCTGGGGCAGAATAAGCACCATTAATCGGGGCACGATGAGCGTTTTCTTCCGGGGAATCTAGCAGCGAATTCAACTCGATGAATTCAGATAAATCATCAAACAAAGCAATAACAAAATAATCTAGGTCTGTTTGTAGAATACAAACAATTCGCACACACTCATACATTATTTTTCTGGTGCTTTGTTTGGCGGATGATGCTACTAGCCGTATAATGTAACTAAAAAAAATAGATTATGAATGGTAAAATGGAAAAAAAATCACCTCGAACAGAAATCGAACTCTAGTCTTTTGGTTACCTCTCTGACACCTTACCAATAGGCCACATCGTCAGATGTAAACTAGTCAAGCTGTAGCTCTATAACTCAGTTGACTACATCGGGTTGAATTCGCTGCTAGAATATACGGCAAAAAACGCTCATCATGCCCCGATTAAAAGTGCTCTGTTCGTCCCGAGTCAACAAATTTAAATAAAAACGTGTTTTAAAATTGATTGAAGTGAAAAATCGAAAAATTTCTGATGGTGAAAATTGAGAAACTATGTGTACACAGCATTTTTTTTTGTTGGAAACCAGCAACTTTTTGCTGGTTTTTGTCCCGCTGACTTTCCAGCAAAATTTCCAGCAATTTAAATTGCTGGAAAAAACAGCAAACGTTAATGCTGGTTTCCAGCAATGCAAATTGCTGGAAAATCAGCAATCCAGATTGCTGGAAACCAGCTATTTCTTTCAACACAACCGGCTGTATTTAGTATCAAATTTATATTTTAATTCAAAATTAAATTTTGATTTGGCTGTGCATATAATAAGCAATAAAACAATTATTTCCTCCCTTTTTTCAATAAAGGGATATATTTATTTCCAGAAACCGATATTTCTTTTTCAATATTCTATAACACTGGCTCTGGGCTGGCAACTTTGTGCCAAAGTGTTGATCATCCGCCTCCTGTAAAAATAGCTTTGATTAGAATATTTCATAGAATATCTATCTGTCCTAGAAAAACTCACCCTTGACTTGTTATCTGGTTGCTGAATATAGAGGAAAATAAAATAATTATATCAATATAACCAAAATTCGTAAAATAGAATATCACCTTTCTTCAGCGTACGAAACAAAAACAAACTCCAAATTGACAACTCGATTGCTGATTTTCCAGCAAACTAGGTCAATTGCTGAAAAGTTCAGCAATTTGAAAACCGATTGCTGATTTTTTTGCAAAAATGACAAGAACACAACCGAATGCTGAAAAATCCAGCAATTCGAAAACCGATTGCTGGTTTCCAGCAAAAATTTGGATTGCTGAACGTTTCCAGCAAATTTTTTTTTGCTGGAAATCGAGGCAAATATTTACAGTGTACATCATGTTGCAGTGCTTACATTATAGATAAAGATGATTTAATGATCATATGAGCTTATTTCGTGGTGCTCAAAAATTATTATATTTTTGTCACTTGAGAACTTAACTGGTTTATTTAAGAAAATTCGTACTTTTGTAGAAAAGAGGAGTGCTTATTATGCTATGCCCTTATCTCCCCTATTGTACAATAGACTGACTCGATTTGGAGTCATTTTTGAATTTCCCAAACCCTAGGCCCTAAGAAGCGTTGTTTTGGTTAAAAACTTTTCCATGATTTTGAGCCGAATTTTTAAGTAACGTTTACATGAGTAAATTTGAACTTTCTGGTTTATATGGAAAAATTTTATATATTGTACTGAAAAATCAACATGATTTTTGTATCAATTTATAAATTCTCTAAAGGAAATTTTTCACTGAACAAGTTTGTCAAAAACCGTAAATTCGTATCTTATTAGACAAAAAAGTTATTAGGTGTTTAACAGGGGTCTGCCTTCTGGCATTAAAAAACAATTAATTCAATTGACATCACTTCTGGTGCTTAGGGAGGTATTGCGTGACTACTTTTCATGCAACACTTCGCGAAGCACCATCAATAGACATATCCCTGTTAAAAACCTAATTACTTTTTTGCCTAATAAGATACGAAGTTACGATTTTCGACAAAGTTGTTAAGCAAAAAAATTTATTTGGAGAATTTATAAATTGGCACAAAAACCATTAGCAGGATTGGTTTCACAGAAGAAATGAAAATGATGATGATTTTCAAGTACAAAATATTCAGTTTTCCCATACAAACCAGAAAGTTCAAATTTACTCATGTAAACTTTACTTCTGTAAAAAAACATGGATGAGTTTTGAACCAAAACAAAGCATTTTAGACCCCAGAGTTTGAAAAATTCCAAAATGACCCCAATTCGACTTAGTCTGTTGTATGATACCTTGCTACGAATTAAGATGTATGTGTACACTCAGATATCAAATCATATGTCAAACACGGCATCCTAGCTTAATGTTACGATTGGCGTCAATCTTACTCCAAAAATGATATAAACAACTAAGAGGGATCGGCATTTGACCCAAGAAAGATCTCTTACTAATTATGAAAATAAAGAGTGCATAATTTTGGATAAGTGCACATTTGTAGACATTTTTGGCATTGTGGTAGCACCGTCTATAAATATTCAATATTTTCTTTGGATATAGTTTATCTCCTTCTGCCGTATTCCACTACTCGCATTACGAAAATCTATTAAAAAAATCACTGAGTCATATAATGATCATGTCTAATTAAAACACCAGCTAAAGTTACACCAACAAGCACCAACAGGCAATTGAAAAATTACATTAACTTCGAAAGTTTCTATGTAATTGGTGTTCTGCGCTCTCTGTAGGTAATTAGTAAAGTTTGTAATTCAGTTATTCAAAATTATTCAATGACTTCCATCGATGTACCGGGAACCCTGTGGGTCGATTTATCCCCGATTAATTACAAAACAAGTTCCAATTTCTGTAGCTACTTTTTCCTCTTCACATTTTGCATGCGCTCGTGATCGTCTCAAGAAAGTATGAGGATCAAAGAAAAAGCTTCAGAAAGGACTCCAGTGGTTGCATTTTCGTCGGTCACACGAGAAAGTGACCTCAATAATCGACCAGAAGGGACGAACAGCAAACGCTCGGCAAAAGGTGCTGTACCCGAGTGATTGCTGCCGGGGTTGCGATTTTATGCCCATTTCAGGACCCACCGAAAACCGGTTCACTTGGCACGTTTTTTTTCTTGTTCCACGGGTCGAGTTCTTGATTTGGTTGCGAGAGGACGCGTAGGCGAACGATTTTTTTTGTGCAGCTGTACCAATCCGAATGCCGTTGCTGTTGTTAATTACGATGCGGGTTCAAGTCACGGGGGACAAGGGAGCCAAAAACGCGAGATATAACCGGAAAAGGTAAACTTATAAATCGAATTCGCCAGTTGTTTGTAAGCTGACAGACGAAATCTCACTGCCCAAAAATGGAGCCTCTTGGTGATGATGAAAGTACTCGGCTGGAGCGCGTAGGTCGTTTTATGGCGGCCATGGTCCGTGGATGTTCACTTTGAAAAAAAAAAAAATGGAATGTGGAAAAGACCAACAATTCTTGTCTTTGTTGTTTTCAATCAGGAAAATTGAAATGATGGCATCTTAAATTGAATTTCTTTCTATATCCGCAATCTTTAATTTACAGTGTCGTTCATAATTGTATAGAAATGGCAACCACGCGCTCTATCATTCGACTTTGAAGTTTCATAACTTTTTACTCTGATGGTATTTTTGATCAAATTTTCTGCGTAAAATAGATCAACCATCACACTGTTATATCACAAAATTTGAGCTTTCTAAAGATTTTGGTGCATGAGATACTGTAATTCTACGAACATTTGATAGGACTTTTGCCATCCAAAATTTAATACCTCAGAAACTACGCAACGCTTATTATTGAAATTTTTCAGATTGGTTTTTTAAATATGAAAAACTAGCATGAAAGAAGTTGTCGAAAAATCTATCGATAAAATCGTGATATAAAGTTACGCAAGGTACAATATTTTTGGGTTGGACCGAAAAATACAATTTCTATAGCATCTTGAACTTACCATTAGCTCATTAAACTAAACTGTAGATTAGACTGAGTCGATTTGGGGTCATTTTTGAATTTCTCAAACCCTGAGGTCTTAAAAGCTTCGTCTTGGTCCAAAACTCATCCACGATTTTTTGCAGAATTTTTAACTAACGTTTACATGAGTAAATTTGAACTTTTAGGTTTGTATGGGAAAATTGAATATTTTGTACTGACAAATCAACATCGTTTCTGTTTCTTTTGTGGAGCCGAGCCAGCTGATGGTTTCTGTGCCAATTTATAAAATTCCTAAGGGTAATTTTCCGCTGAACCATACAAACCTAAAAGTTCAAATTTACTCATGTAAACGTTACTTAAAAATTCTGCAAAAAATCTTGGATGAGTTTTGGACCAAGACGAAGCTTTTAAGACCCCAGGGTTTGGGAAATTCAAAAATGACCCCAAATCGACTCAGTCTACTGTAGATATTACCCAGTATTTCTGTAAAAATTACTGGTAAACCAGTAAATTACCGTTTTCCCTTTAAAATTACCTGCAGTACGGTAAAATTACTCAAACTTTGTCGATGTTTTACTGTATGTTCTGTTAAAATAAGTGGTATTTATGTGAAAATTATTAATAAATTATCGTTTGTGTGGAAATATCTATAAGTAATGAAATATATATAATATCGTGAAATATATAAAAAAAATGGTAAAATTACCAACACATTATATACCTTTAACAGTCTACGTTATAATGAGCGATATTTTGTACCGACTTAATTATATTCTACGTGATTTTTGTGTCTCTCAATTAGTTTGGTTAAGGTTCGATAATGAACTTTATTAATGAACACCTCACTAAGAGTTCCTGTTAGTTGCGCACTAAAGCGTTGCCTTTTTTCGAACTTCCCCTAAAATTTGAAGTGATATTTCAGCTAACGACGGAGATGAAGATCATCCGACTAGTTGTTTAGTTATTTCAAATAAAACCGTGCAGTTGACTTCAAATTCAAATATAAATATATAAAACAAATATATCGATGTTTGAATATTATTTAACTATATGAAAGATTGAACTACGATTGTCTGATCGATTTTAGGCAATAACTATAAATATGGTTGGTTCAAAAATTTTCAATTTCGAAACAAGCAAAACAAGAATAGCACCACTATATGTTTTATTTGTTAAAATGTGAAAGATTGAAAATTTAAAAAAAAAATCTACAATTTGCTTTAAATTGTTAAACTCATAAACTTGACCCCTCTACCAACATTTCCTTTTCAGCGTCAGCTTCCCACAGCTATTTAAACGCCACAAAAAATTTGTTAAACTCATAAATCGAGCATAATTACTTTTTTGGTTGAAGCAATTGGCGTTGAGGAACAAAAATATGAAAAAAGAGTGCGAAAAAAGAATAGTAGCACTTATATTTTTTTCTACAAAAATCAAGATCATTCCTAAAATTTATTGTGTAAAAGTGAGTAATGATGTTTCTTTTCTTTTTTACGAACTATTTGAATAGATAACTGCATTTTTCAGTGTTTTCTATTATCCCAAAAGGTTTCAATGGGTTTGAAAGAGATTTACCTCTAGTACTAAGAAGTTTGACATTTGAGCTATAATACTTTATTAAACTGCTTGATTTCTTCATCAACATAGTGCTGCCGTCTACGACTCTTAACTAGAAAACGTGTGGATTACTGTTAAAACGATATTTTTGTATTTCAACCAGCTTTTCTGATTAAATTTTTTTTTCAAAAGGTTTGTTTCATCATTTCACGTCATTTAGTTGAAGAAATTAAGCAGTTTGATAAAGTTTTATAGCTCAAATGTCAAACTTCTTAGTACTAAAGGAGCATTTTTTAAAACCCCTTTAAATTAAAACCTTTGAAATACTAGAAGACGCCTGAAAATGCAGTTATCTATTCAAATAGTTCGTAGAAACATCATTACTCACTTTTACACAGCAAATTTTAAGAAATCTTAAAGAAAAACATAAGTGGTATTATTTTTTTTTCGTCCCCTTTTTTGAAAAACTTTGGACCTCGACGCAAATTACTTCTTCCAAAAAAGTAAACCTGTGCTTAATTTATCCGTTCAACAATTTCAAACCAATAACAAAAATTTTTTTTTATAATTTTCAATTATTCACATTTTAACAAGCGAATTACATACATAGTGGTACTATTATTGTTTCGCTGACAGTATAAATACAGGGTACCAACGTGAAAGTGATACGTTTCGTTTATTGCATAAATCTCAAACCAGTTTTTATTTCTCTTCGGAATCGATTTCAATTACAGCGATGAGAGTAGTAACATTACATACTAAGAACTGGAGTTCAAATTTTTCACCTTGGTGTTTGACAACGGCTCATACGTAGTTCTCGGTTTCTGCTGAAGACGCACGCAGCTCACAATTTTTTTTCGGACAGAAAGTTTTTAACTCTGGAGGCAAGCAAAATGAGCATGTTTTTGTACCAGTCGTTAGAAAAGCAGTCAAGCCAGATCAAAATACGTCAGCTATGATAGTTTGGGGAAGAATATTGATGAAGGGAAATTTCTATCGCTTTCAATTGATAAGGGCTTTCAAATAAAAAAGGTAAACTACTTTCAACACATTTTCAAAGGCAATTGGCATCCTTCCGCTATAATGTTTCTTGTCAAAGACAGTTTTTGCTTTCAACAGTATTGCATTCAGCAATAGATCGTTCAAAAATAGTCATCAGTTCTTCCGAATAGCCTGCATCGTCACCGGATTTGAACCCCCTAGACTTCAGTATCTGGGGATACTTGCTAGGGAAATTGGACAACGTTGAGCATTCGAGGTTAGACACATTTAAAACCGTTTGATGAAAATTTAGGACGAAATGCCGAACCAAGTGGAAAAATAAAAACAGGTTTTTATGCAGTAAACAAAGTGTATCATTTTCACATTGACACCCTGTATAATAGATTCTGCTACAGAGTTCAGGTTGATTGATCAGGCATTTAGCAATAAATATAACAGATCCGACACCAAGATTCTGATAGTTTTTAGGCATCTAACAATTTGTTTATAGGTATTTGTCAACTATATTTTCAGCTTCTATTATTGATGAAACCGCTTCGCCTTCAGACCTCCTCCGAATCTTAACATCGGACCATGGATTAAATGGTCAAATGCAAAAGTTAATTTCTAAATTTATTTCCTGCCGTTTCTAGCAGATTTCTTAACCTAATTTGCAGTTTATATTTTATATCATATGATAAGCACTTATGACGCCCCATGCCTCTGAAGTAGGAGAATACCATGAGGGATCCTTCACATCCTACCGAGCTTTGAACACTCCGATCTTTTAAAATTAGCTTCCGTCTCAAGTCTAGATGATTGTTAAAAATCTTATATGTTATGGGTGTCCGCAACCTCTTTTCTGTCCGATGAAAAATCATACACTATTTTACCTTTTCCTTTAGATTTCCGTCTGTTATGTTTTAAGCTGTGAAAAACTTGTAAAATTTGAAACGAAAAACAGCTAGCAACCCTTCATAAAGTTCGCACAATTGAAGCGCCTTCTTAGTTGAGCTGTCATATTAAGGTCAACGTAATTATTGCTGCATTGTTGACGCATCATCATCGTTACCCGTTTTGCCCCTTCTAAAAGAATCCACCAAACATTGACTGTATGTACTTTTTGGGACGCCTTTCAAGAACTGTTCGAGTCTGGTTTTATTTGTCCGTTTGATTTCGGTTCAAACGACAGCAAGGCAACAACCAAAAAAAAAAGAGCATAAATGCTCCAAACTCTTGAAAACTCGTTTTCCGCCATCGTGCGTCTGGCTGGCTGAATCAGTGACCAAGAAAGATCTCTTCGAGTGTTCTTTTTTCTTCCCCGCAGCTTCTCCCTGTCGTTTCTCGGTTTGAAGCTTTTATTTTTTTTTTCATCTCATAAAAAGGGGTCGTTCGGCCGACATTGGAACCATGATGGAGCCCATTCGAAAGGTATCTCCACCTCCTCCTCCGCCGGTTCGCGCCGATACGTTCATGAATGTGATGAAACCTTCCCTCGGAGGCCTTTACGCGTTCTACTGTGGTATTTTGTCTCATGACTCTTATGTATGTAGTAGCATGGTTACTTTGAATCCAGTTGGGTCAATTTGCCTTCACTTTGCAGAGCTGCATGTGATTTGCGCGGGTGTACTTATAACTGAATCCATTTTGCTGTCTTATGGCGATGTTTACTGTAGTATTTATTGTATGATCTTTTTTCTGTTTTATTGACAGATCAGAAGTTAAAATCGCGCGGTAATTTTCATGGAACAATCTGTAGATTTTCTGTTTTTTACGATCGATCTGTAATTGTCAAAAGGACCGTCTCTAATTTTCAGCAACAAATAATAAAAATTGTGTAATCTCACCCATTGAACTTGTATTTTTACAGTTTTCTTGGTACTTTTAATCGGAAGTCGACAAAATGGAGAGTGTTCGTTCACATTTAAACGTACGAATTTTGACACAATTCGAGCATCAATTTACAAAGCTTGATGAAAAAACCGTTGTATTTTTTTCAAAATTAATGGCTCTTAAGTTTCCCTAAGTTACATATTGTGGTGTATATTTTTAAAGTAGCTGTAAATGATCGTACTTCATAGTCTTCAATAAAATATAAACAAATAACCATTTTTATTTTTTCTTCTCATTTTCAGGTAAACGTTTGTTCCAACTAAACCGATGAACTTGTAAATATTTAAATTTCAAGCGAAGTTAAAAACCACGGTGAGTGCAAAACATGCCTAATAATCTAAACTCACTTGCTGGATTCGTTGTCGCAAACCTCCTCGACAAAAAACATACTCCCTCGGAATTTAACGAAATCTTTTTACTCATTAAATTGCTTCAAACACTCGGACGCGGAACCCTTTCCCTCCAAATGCTTGCTGATGTATCTGCATCATTCAAATCGAAGCCAACTTGTCTTCGAACACACATCCATCCCGAGTTTGGACTCAGCTAGCTTGGCGACTTATGATGGCTATGCGAAGGAAAAAAAACTCGAACTGAATGGGCGGAAGTTGAGTGGCAGGGCCGAGGCGAGGCAGCTTTTTTATATTACAAATAGCCATCATCATCGTCGTCGTTCGATTCTCTTTCTTCGCGGTTCAAAAATATGTACCTCTATCCATGTTTGTGGAAAAGACGAGGACAGCCGCGAGAGGACATCGACAACACACATGAAGCGGGCGGGCGGGCGAAACCGGCAACATGGCCATCATAAATGATTTTGACTGACGCGTTCGTGTTTTCTCGCTGTGTTGCCTTCTTCACTGTTATATCCAATCCACAAATTCATTGGCGCGTTCTTTCTATATCTCTTGCCTTTTTTTCTGTTTGTATCTCGCAAGTTTGCTCCCACCCGGCCGGTCATTCTATGGGTTTTCAATTGCAGCGGCAGTGTTGCTGACATTTCAGAAAATAAAACAAAACAACCAAAACACAGCGCTGCTCGTTTCAGATTGTCGAGTCTTTAGTAAATGTTTCTATTAATTTTGAAATTTACTAGAATTTTACGTATAAATGGGATTTTTTTTCAACGTTGGGAATTTTAGAAATAATGTCAATTTCAATTGTATTTGTTCCATGTCTATAGAAATCTTTTCCGCTTTACTTATTACCGAAAGGGGAACTAAATCCTAGGAAAATAAGCTTGCAGTGGCCAGCAAACCGGGAAATCCGGGAAAAAACTCGAAATTGAAAATAGCACCGGAAAAACCAGGAATTTGACATTAAAACCGGGAAAAAAAACCTTACGCAGTGCAAATCACTTTTTCTGTATAAATCCTACGTATAGAAAAGGTGAAGTTAATCAAGAGTATTTTTTAATCAAAATTTGACATAGACGTTAATTGTATTTTTTTGATGAACATACGAAATAGGAAAAGTTTTTGCGAGTTTCCATTCTTCAATGTTCGCTTTCCCACCGAAAATTAGAAAACAATTCAGGCTAAGTATGATATTTTAAATTTATATTCTGAATACAGATTTCATTCAGAACTCAGAATTAAGATGGTCGAGTTCTCTGTGTTAGGACTTTAATCATGCATTCAGAATAGAGTGTCCATTTCCGGGCCATTTTATCGTTTCCAGGAACGCTCATCTATAGGGAATTTTTCAAATTTTTGATAGAAGTATCGCAAAACCTTTCAAGCTTTTTTAATGCCTCAAAAAATCAATTAGCAATTATGAAGCGAAGTACTTTTAACTGACAAACATTTGGAATAATTGAGACAGATTTTTTACTATCACTAGAAGCTGGTTAGCTAGACTTCAGGTTATTCATCAAGTCTCCTAAATTTTCAGATAACTATCCCTTTCTTTCAAAATATGTCATTTCTTTGCTGATGATTTTGAACAGTTTGCAAAATGGAAGTTCTAAATAATGAGTGTTGTAAATACATTTAGATTCTTCATTAGAGTTGTTGGGTTTTTTAGATTCTTTGTCGTTTTTTTTTTGCACTAAGTTGTCGAACGAAAAAATTTTTTTTATCAAATTCAATGTATTAACCAATTTAAAGAAAAAAATTGTTCAAGTCTAAGCCATATATCAAATAAGAATTATCATTAAACTTGCTCAATCTAATCCATTTTTCTATTTCAGATCGTGTAAAATTTTGGTAATTTAAAACTTTTGATTGGCTTCGGGAATTCCCGGGACGTTTTAGCGTAGGGAAATCCCTGGTAAGACAGTCTAAATCAGAAGTTGGACTGAAAATGCAGATGAGTTTTTAAATAGATTCTGGTATAAGTTTAAAGTTTGAAGTTATGAAATCGGACTCAAAATTAAATTTCAAAAAGTAAAAACCTAACTAAGCTTGAGATTCTAAATTCAGACTCATTATCTGTATTTTACATACTCATCTTAGAACAGAAATAAAACCAAAACTAAGAAACCAATAATCTAAATCCATAATTTAGTAATCAGTTCACAGTACTATGATTTCAGAAATAATTATTTAAATAACATTCGAAAATTATATATTCATATTCCGAATAGAAAAAAAAAACAAAACAATAGTAATGCTATTTATGCAATTATTATTTATCTAAATTTCTAAGTTTAAATCTTAGGATTAGAATTCAAAATTTAAACTCAAAGTTCGAATTGACAATTAGATTTTGAAACTAAATATTATCGATATTTATGGATCAGAATTTAAATACCTAGTTGGTTTTTCGGAATTTGAATTCAACTTTTCAAGTCCGAGTTTAAAAATAAAATACTCTAGTTCATTTTTCTAAATACACTGTTTTATCAGAATTATTACAAAAAAAAAAAATTTCATTCTGACATTTTGAGATTTTTTAGATTGATGAACCACTTTTATAATGGACATTTATAACTTTTGAACTTCCTAAATTTTAATCAAATAAAAGCATTGAAATTTTACCAAGTTTTAGTAGTTTAGAGATTTAGTAAATTTCTACATGACAAATCTTAAAAAAGTATCACCTGTATCATCACATATTCGGCATTTGGATACGCTAAATGGTTATAAGCTTATTTGAGACTTCTTTCTCAATAGATGGATACAGTTAGGGAAGACGGGAGCTCACATACGATTGGTTTGCATAACCCAAGAACTTATTTAACAAATGGAACTGAATATGATATGGAAACCATCATACAATCGAGCAAAGGAAACAGAATCGGGCATGGGAGTGTATTTGAATACACGGAATGTTTGATCTTGATCCCCTCCTTCCAAGTAGGGTATTGGTAGGAAGAGGGGCTTCGATACTAATTTTATAGCATAACTCGACAACTAATAAAGCAAACGAAACCAAATTTGGCATGAGAGGGTATTCGAGCACAAGAAACGTTTTTCCGGTGGTTTAGCACCCCTCTCTCCATTCAGTGGTACGATAAAAAGTGGGAAGACGATCACTCATACAATGTTTTAAGTATTTCGATAACTAATCGAGAAAATGGATATGGCAGTTTTTCTTCGATGGTTTGAGACCCCCTTCTTCTGCCAGAGGGGAGATATAACGTGGGAAGAAGGTCATCCATTTCTTGAATAACTCGAGATCTTATCGAGAATGAAGTCATATATGACATAAGATCGTATTTGTATACAAGCAGTGTTTTTCTGATGTTATGAGACCCCCTTTCCCTCCATTAGGGAAGGGGGTCCTTCTCACAATTTGTTTAATAATTCGAGAACGAATAGGTAAAATAAGTGTCCCGTGACGTTATTTTGTTGCAAAAAATGTTTATACGAGATAGTTTGAAACCCTCTACATCAACAAGGAACAGCGAAGATTCCATATATAATAATATATTTTGGCATAAGTAATAAACTTATGAAGCAAAAAAAGTCTGAGTCATAAAAAGGATTAGATAAAATCAATTAAGATTTCAAAATAGTTGCAAGTTTATTTTGAAATTGAATTTAAAATTTTGTGCAAATAAATGAAAAGTCCGGAATCCGGTAGGAACGAGACGAACAGGGCGCAACAAGCGAGGTGGTTAGACCAAGTTGAGCGTGATCGAGCGTCATGGACCGAGTGAATTTTAGAAATTATGTTCATCAAGTTATGTCGTGAAACGGAATACTATGTTAATAACATAAGGGTCCGGAATCAGTATCTAATCCTGAATCAGGATCAGGGATCGGAATTCGTATCAAGGTCCGGGGTCAGGATTAGTATAAGGATCCAGGATCAGTCTAAGGATGCTGGATAAGGAATCATATTCCAGAATCAGGACCCTGAAAAAAGAATTATAATCTCCAGAATCTCTAAGCAGGATCCAGAATACGAAATGAGAGACAGTATCTGAGAGATAAGAACTAGAATCAGGATCCCAGATCAAAATTCAAGATCCAAAACCGAGATCAGAACCCAAGATGAAGTATTCAGAGATTGGTATCCGAATTCGAAATCGGTTTCAAATCAACATGAATATGGGATCGGGCTCCTGGATTCTGAATCAGGATTTGAATCCGAGGATGAGGTTCAGGTACTCAGAATCCAGAATTGAAATCATATCAAAATAACATCCAAGATCAGGTTTCATGAGATTCAATAACAGTAATCAGGATCGGATTCTGAGAGTAAGTCCAGGTTCGGTATAAGAATCTGGAATCAGGCAGGATCAACAAGGATCCGGGTATTGATCAGGTTCAAAATCGTCAATCAGGATCCATGATTTGAGATCTGGGTTAAGAATCAAAATTCCGGTATCAGAACGTCGGATCGGAATTCGAAATCAGGATCAGGATCGAGTATTCAGAATCGTGAGTAAGATCTACGATCAGGATCCATAATTTAGGTTCTGGATCAGTATCGAAATCCATGGTCCGCTCAGAACCATGGTCCAGAATCGGGAATCTTGAACCAAGAACTTGATTCAGGGTCACGATCCGAGATCATGATCTAGGATAAGTGTCCTTTTTTTCCGGGAATTTAACAGCTATCGATAAGTGTCCGCTCGAGTTTAGAATTTATGATCCACCATGACCCAGGATCGAAATATAGGATTATGATCAGAGTCCAGGATGAGGATCCAGAATTAGAAACGACTCAGAATTTAAAGATCTGAAATAAAACCTGAATGGGGATTAGAACCCGGTCCCGAATCTGGACCATTTTTATACTCGAAATTGTTTCGGTAGTGTAGCGAAGTATGTAGACCTGATAAAGTTGAAGTTGTGTGACACATCCGTAAGGTTAAAATAGAATTGACATTGAAATTTACCGCAATAGGAAAATTATTCAACCCTTATAAGATACACGTTTTAGTTATCCTACGTTACCCTTGTGATCGCTTGTTATACGAAACCGCTTCGACTTTTTTAAATTGATCGTTCACACATTTTGGGGCTTGAACTAGTGACCATCAGCTCAAGCGGTTAGAACCTTAGCTTGCGACTGACCCACGCCTGGCCTTGGCCCTTTTTATTGCAATAATAAATTTTCTTTAACACTGTCGGGAAAATCTATCCGTATTCGAAAAAAATGGTCTAGTCTAATAATTCTACACTTCTTCAACAAAGGTAAAAATAAATAAAAATTTAAAAGTTTGGAGTTGAAAAATATTTGAATTGAAACGGGAAAAAACTTAGCAGCTGGCAACACCAAGCGCCCGAACGTTTTATAAAAGATTATCATCCGTTGTTCCGCACTCCTCCCGAGGATCCCGGCTTTATAGAATGGTGGTGGCAATCATTCAGTACAGCACTATACGCGGTACAGTAATGTCCATACCGTAATTGCCTGCCGGGACCTTGCTGCTGCCGGTTGAAATCGAACCGAAAATATGAAGCGAAACGAAATGGAGACAATCTCACGCGCCCTCCTAGCAGCAGCAGCAGCAGTAATATCACCAACACCAACTGTAGAAGTAGCGTGCACCAGCAACAGCAACAACGGCAGCAAACCAAAACAGCTCAGCTCATTCAACATCGACGGACGACATCGTTTGTCGGTGTGTGCGTGAGTTTTGTGTCCGCTGTTTGCTTGTGCCCAGGTCTATCAGTCTCGTTTGAAGAGAGCGCGTTTTCAGCTTTCCACCCAACTCAACGCATAAGCCAGCCAGCCAGCAAATTCCCACAAGAGCAGACAGCAGAGACTACTGCTTTGGGTGAAACAAATTCAGTTCAGTTGGCTTTTGTTTCCCGGTCGGACGAGACACGCGTAGCGTTTATCCGGTCTCGCGATTTCGTCTCCTAGAGATCCACCCGCCGTCAAAGCGCGTGGTGCCAAATTTCCCCGCAGTGGAACAACTTTGTGGTTGCGTTTAAGCGAACCGGCGTCACTCGACGACGACGACGATTGATGGTTGAGGCTTGGGCGCCGCTAATGCGTAGGTGAGACGGGCGAACAGTTCACAGCGCTGGAAAAGCGACGAAGAGAGGGGGTGGGACAGAAACAAACAACCGAACAAAAAATCAACTCATTAAAGTTCGCAATCGCGGCGCGAAATTGGGTTCAGGTTTTCGGTTGGTTCTCCATCGGTCGAATCGTTGTTCGGTGCCGGCGACAGTTGGATAACGCGGGAAGCTGGCGGCACCTTCGTGGGCCGAATCCGGTTCAAGAACGAATCCTGGAATGACCTGGAAGCACACTTTTTGAATATTTCAGTGCCATATCTGGCTGTGGGATGATGAGATTGGCAGGTGGTGGTGGTGGTGGTGGTAGAGGGTGGTGATTTGATCGAGGGAAGAAACCGAGTGGTATTCGGGGGAAAAGGTGCCGAGCCGAGGATAAACAAGGCGACACGGCACACGGGAAATACACAGAGAAGAAGTACCGGTTTATGTGGTGAGGGGGAAGGTTGAGGAAACAACCCAGAAGAGGGTACAGTGTAGCATCCGGCGACAAGTAAAATCAAACCGCTTGGTTTCTCGAACGAGCAATAAGTGGTGAAGAGCGATCGGTCGGGGATGGTACGGCGGTGTGTTGAAGGTGAATTCATGAAAGCTAAAAGTGCGAGTGTGTCCGCCGCCAAGAGTTTCAAAACGAGAAGCAGTAGAAGGATTACAGAGGCAAATAAAAGGTCGCAATAAAAACAACATACTACATCAACACAAGAAGAAGCGGTGCAAACGCAATACGGTGAAGACGCTAGCTCGGAAGCGGAAAGGAAAGGAAGAGAGGAGGAGCCGCCGAGACAGAGAGCGGCGAGGCAGCAGAAGGTGAGCACACGGAAACCGTAGTGTGCAGTTTGTGACAATCGTATAATCCAAGGCAAAAGGCAGAAGAGCGCGCACCTTCAGCAAGCAAGCAAACGGCAGGGAAGACAGCGACCACGTCCAACATTGGAAAACCAAGAAACGAAACAAGACGCGAGCGACCACGAGTATGTGTATTTATTTATTTATTGCTTTACACACGCTGCTGCTGCATGCATGCACTTTCTGCTACTGATGATGATGATGATAGAAGAACGAGTTTGTTGTATGTGATTATGATGCAGTGTGCTTGTGCAAAAAAAAAAAAATGAATCTCGCACACTCTAGTTATTTACAGTTCGTGACAGAGCGGCAACGTTGTCGTCGTTATCGTCGAACTTGAACGAAGCAGTCCTCTGCCTCGACTGCATGTGTCGTTGCCGTCAAAGCCGCGCGATATTGACCTTCCGTGTCCGCCGAACGTTTGTTTGCTTTTGTTCCGCAATCGGCCTGAAGCAGAAATTTGCCGTACATCAGCGAAATCGAACTGAATGGAGATAACCGCGCAAAACAAATCGTTTTATTGACAGTGTTGAGGCAACTGGAGCCGGGAAGAAGGGACCAGTGCTTGTTCGGTGCAATAAACGACAGAGAAGCAGGTCCTATCTGGGCTGCAGCAAGTGCAATCAATCAGATGCTGCAAGTGCCCACTAGTTACTTGCTCGAGAGTCTCGCTGGGCCGTTTCTCAAGGTCATGTTTATGTTTGGTCAACGCAGAGCTCGTGACTAGAATTATTTTGAAATGGCGGCAGTACACCTCTTGTGGGGCAAAAAAGCGCACAACGAGCCTTTCTGGGTTTTGTTTTGTTGTATAATTAAATACATAGTCTGTTCATCTGTTAATTTCGATGGAGTGGTTTTCAAAAAAAACACCACATCAAGAATTCAATGAGATATCAATTAAAAAGGTTTCGGCTTTTTTAGTGATGCTCAGATTTTTTTATTCGAAAATAACATAGAATGGCAATTTTTCCGTGCTACGGATAAGACGTAAAGCTTAGTTCATTTAGAAATGGGTCAGTTGTGAATGCGTGCATCTTGAAAACTTTCTTAGAAGGAAACAAAGGTAATTTTATTATTATTTATGGAAACTATGAAAAAAATATTTTATCATTTTTTGTGAGAAATTATATTATTACTTTATTCTTGGTATCTCCCATTGGTCGGCGCACACTTTTTTCAGTTATAATATTGATCAGTTTTCTCCAGTAATAGGGGGAAGTTGTCTACTACCGGACACTTAAGGTTTTTAAGCAATAACTTTACAAATAGATTTTTGTAAATATTGGTTCCTCTACTGATTTGAAGAGTATCAATATTATGATCACTTAACTATATTAGAAAAAAATTACTACGAGTTACATCACCAAAGTTGTCACCAATGGCACAAAAACGTATCATAAAGACTGAAATCACTTGCGCAGATTTTGTGAGTATGTGTTTTTCAATACTGAACGTTCTATGAAGCCAGTCATAAAAGTTTTTTTGACAAACCAGAATGGAACATCTGTTTCGTAAAAACTAGAGAAAAATTCTCTATGACCGGACAGCAAAATCTAAAGTTTCTCAGAGAACCAAAATAGTTTCGTTATTGAATCCGTATCTTCTGCTAACTTTTTGAGGGTGCTATAGAGATGAAAAAATGAAAGTTTCAAGTTTAAATCATCTACAATTTTGAATATTTTCTTGTCCAGTCATAGACAACAACTTGGTGTCCGTTCATAGACAAGTCACATTTTTTTTTAATTTTCCTAATATTTCGTTTGAATTTCCGTTTTGTTATCTCATATCTACTGTAGTCGAAAGATAACCAATCAACGATGTCGTTCATGTGCAGTTCGAATTTTACAAGTCGAAAAAACTGACCACAATACAAATGCAAAGTTTAGGCGATCCACTCCGCACTACTAGGCAAAAGCTATAGATGCCTGTCATTGGTTTACCTTTTCAGATTGGATTACCATATTTCTAACACCATTTGAGGCTACTATTTACTTTATTTTCATGGTGTTAAAACATTATTAGGATATTGTGTTTTCGAAAAATCTATGTTGTCCGGCCATAGACGACTTCCCCCTACAACATTTAATTTCTTATTCGACAGTAACTAGAAACAGTTTGGTGGATTCAGCTGCTTCCAATTTTTCAAAACTTGATTATTTTTGTGCCACTTTTTGCTGAGATGGCAGCTGGCAAAATCAGATAAAACATAGTAAATTCAGCACAAGACTGAAAACTATGCAAAATGAGTTTGTCTTCTTTTCTTGCATCTTAAATATCTCGGAAATGCGTTAGTTTTAAAATTCTTAAAAATAGGCAGGCTTTTCACAGGCAACACAGCGCTGCCAAAAATTTGCATGTCCAATCCCTAGGGCAAAGCTATAACCAAATGCAATTTTCCTATTTCTAAATGAACTAAGCTTTAATTCTAAATTTGTTTCCTACCAAGAATTCGATGGAAAATATTAAAATGATCGAGAAAATTCAAATAGAAGAAGTTATTTTCTTTCCTTCAGAAAGTTGTAGTTATGATTCTAATAGACCCATTATCAGCGTCTATATAAACATAATATGTTGGTATAGACGCTGATAATGAATGGGTCTGTTGGAATTGTATTATGTAGTTTATTCTGTGAGTCAGGTGAAGGAACTCATGAAGATATTATTGGTCAATTAAGCTGAAAATTCGAAAACAAATGAAGAGTAAAGTAAAGAAATTGGTAATTTGAAAACGAAAAAAAAAAATCCACTTTTGTACGTAGAACATACAATCAATATTGTACCTACTGATATGTACAACATTAAAACTCACCTCATGTATCATTTAATAACTTAATAATTTAGAAACGGGTTTATTACGGTATCCAATCCAAATATTCTGTTTGTTTTTGTTTTGGAAGAATTGGATATAGAAATGGAACGCACTAAATAAAATCCTATGAATATAAAAACATAAAGATTCATTCTCCAGTAACGTTTTCAGTTAAATTTTTTGCTTATAAATCACTTATATATGAATTCAATCCTGAATCCGATAAAGTTTAAAGTATAAATGTATTTGAAAAACAAACAAATATTTTAAATAAATAAATTAAATCTTCTAGAACTATGAAATTTAATATTTGAGCTGTAATTCCTTACCAAACTACTTGATTTCTTCATTAACATTCATAAGTATGATGTAAAATGACGAAAAATAGATTTGAGGCTGAATTTGAATAAAAAAAACAGGCTCCATATTCAAATATACTAATGTTTTTAAATAGTCAAACACTATTTCTCTAGTTTCAAGTCATAGATGGCAGCACTATCTTGCAATTAAACCGAATTGATGCTCATTTTTGAATATCTGGGATAAATTCAGGCGTGTGGGATGATTTTGGTCAAGAAATTGGTACCGTGTGACCGCCTTGGAAATTCTAAGATCGCAAAATCTAAAAGTTAGAGTTCCTTCAAGGTCACTAAAAGTGAATTTCTTGGACCGATAATAAGGAATAATTTTGTACTTTCCGATGGAGCTTGATGGACCAGACGACTAGCAGTATTATTGGTATGATTTGAAATTGAATCGGAAGTTGAGATAAGCAGGTATTTTGGCGGTGGTATATTCTTGTGCTGGTGATTTTTTTTTTTTGCAATTCCGGAAAAGCTTTCTGCAGCGAGAGCGCTGATGTGGTCTAGTGGATAGGCTGGCGCGAGTCTGGTAACCCAGGCGTACTGGGTTCGATTCCCGGTATCGGCAAGAAAAACTTTTGGGTTCGAATCCCATAAGTTGCCGACAGGTAAGATGTGTTTCATTGTATAAATAATTATATATTTCAGAGGGAATGCATCTGGGGTTAATCTGATCTCTGAAGGTTGGATGACTTCCCTCGACGAAGCATCGGCCGTGGAAGCCTGAGAAGCAATTCAAAGGCCAAGCCACACAGATATAGGCTGGACCTTGCTACCGATGGGGGACCCATACATACATACATACATACATACAATTCCGGAAAAGCTTTCTGCAGCGTGAACTCCAACAAAACTGTATTGCAAAACTACCTCGAAATGATGAATATGGGACTAAATGAACCTGGAAAATCAATATTGAGACTTAATTTGGTTTTAACTGCAAGATAGTGCTGCCGTCTATGACTTAAAATTGGAAAAAGTGAGGTTTACTGAATAAAAAATCTAAGTTTGAGAATTCCAACTTGTTTATTTCTGATTCAAAATAAACCCAGAATGTTTGTTTCATTATTTCACATCATTTTAATGGAGAAAGTAAGTAGTTTAGTAAGGAATTAAAGCTCAAATATCAAATTCGTTAGTTTTAGAAGAGCATCTCTTAAAACCCCCTTTTAAAACCTTTGAAAACCTTTGGAATTCTGGAAAACTCCTTAAAATGCAGTTATCTATTCAAATAATTCGTAGAAACATTATTATTCACTTCTACACAGTAAATTTTTAGAAATAATCTTGTTATTGTTGAAAAACACAGCTGGTACTATTCTTATTTCCCAAATTTTTGGTCCTCATCACCAATTGCAACGTCAAAAAAAAAGTAAATTTATGCTCGATTTATCCGTCAAACAATTCAAAACAAATTGTAGAAGAAAATTTTAGTGATTTTCAATCATTCATATTTTAACAGGCAAAACATATAGTGGTGCTATTCATATTTCGCTCACTGTTCATCTCAGTTTTAGTATTTTTTTCGTAATAAAACTGTTTGTTCACATTTGGTTTCATACGAGGAATGAAATCTGACACGAGATTTGAAATCGTTGATTTGATAAATTAATGTTTCTAATAAATGTTGCTTTAAATAGAGACTTGGAGTATTGTAGACTACACTAGTGTTAATTTTCGCTATACCTTGAATTTTTGTAAAGGTTACATCTTTTTGCAAACGTTGGGTAATTTTGCGGTTTACGATTTTAGCTTCATCTGCAAAACAACTGGACCGATTTCCAACACTAATACCATTTTGGAATTGTCTTGATGGCTACTTTTTTGTTGTTTAAAGTTTGTAACCTGTTGGTGGCTTCGGGAAATAGGAGAAATTCAAAATGGTTCGATAATGATGTTGGTTCTTAACAAAAATCCAATTTACCCCAAAAATTGCTTCGTTATACTATTAGAAAAATGCTCTGAAGTGATGTGAAGCCAAAGAAGTCACTTTTGTATCCAAGAACATAAATTCTCGCAGCGCACCGGAACTAAAAACCTATTAAAAATACTGTGCTATTTCCGAGCAGGCACTCAGTAAACATCTCAGCGCAGTCAATTTTGAGGAAGAAATGTCAAAAATGTTTGTTTCTGTATAGGAGAAGCTGATTTCAGATGTCCTACAAAATGTTTTTTTTTTGTTTAAAGTTTATTTTCTGAAAGTAACTAGTCAACTTGGTAACTACATTTTAGTGTCTTTTCTAAGATGCAATTTAATGTGGGATACCCTAAGCCACAGCACATTATTGAAAGCGAATTCAAAATGATTGATAAGCTGTTGAGTCGATAAATAAGTAAGATAACAGGTGTTTTTTTGAAATTTGGTCACAACGTTTGCGAAACTGTGCGAAAACTACGTTTTACTGTGCACTCTTTTTTTTGTAAAAATCATAATGAAGGCAATAGTTAGCTATTTTGGTTAACCCTGTTCTGCAAACGTTTTGTACTAACTCTGGTTACATTCCAGACAGCTCTTTATAGGTCCTCATCGGCTCTGATTCTTAATCATGAGCAGAGCAGGCAAACGGTAACCATCAAACATACAATGTCACGTGATATTGATACACTCGTTAATATCCCTGTCATGCTACATATGTATCATATCACTGTTACATATCGTCGAATATCGCGACATTTTTGAATGACTGACATCCAAGCTAGCATGATGGTCATTAATTTAAGTTGTCTGTCGACTAAACTTTTCATAACATTTTTTTTAATGGATAAAAGAAATTTAGGCATTAATCTTGAAATCTTTGTTTTGGTTAATATGATTTTGAATTATACTGCGCATACCATCGATGAAAAAAAAAAATATTTTAGAGTCAAAATAAAATTTAAAAGAGATCATCGGAATCAAATGAGGCGATCTTTTTGTTGTTCAATCAACTAAATAAAGAACTGAAATTGACCTACAGAACAAAACGTTTATTTTTTACAAAATTATTTGAAATGCTTCACCACACCCAGTGATAAAGATTTGCCGAGTGCCGATCCATATTGTATCTCTTCCAGAATAAACGGTGGCGGAAGATTTCCATTTTGGAAGACCTGGTAAATCGACGTTAGTGGTTGATGCTCTGAACTACTCAATGACAATCGGAACAGGATCAGCGAGCTCTTGATTATTCGAGTTGCTGGATATTACCTGAATCCGGACTAGAGTGGGTTCTCTATCTTCTAAACCAACTTGAGGCTTCTTGAATGAAAAAACTGACGTCTCCTCAAAGTCAGAAAATTTGACGCGGCTCCGAGGAAAATTTTTCGATGCTAAATGGCCAACGGTTAGTCCAACTTCCACGTTCCTGTTAAACATAATTTCGTTTCCAGACTTTTATTGACAAAAAACGAACACTTCTTACCTGATTCAGTCTGTAGGAATTAGTTTGGTGAGATTTATTCGTTCATGTTCCGAAAACAGCTCGAACTTTATCGCTCGCTGTAGATGCATTAACAAGATTTTTTTTTGTAAATAAACAAACGCGATCTAATTGGGTTGGCATGCTACAATGGTCATGCAACATCAATTCCTGTCAGCAACATGATGACAGAAACATTGAATGCTTTGATCGCGTCGCTTTATGACAGGATTTTCAAAGAGATGATATTCATATAGATTACTTTGTTAAGGTCGGACGACCATGAGCGATATTTATCAGCACTGATCATGAGCATCTTAACATTTGGATGGTAAGAAGGTACTTGGACGAAATAGTAATCATTTCTCGTCAGTGCTTGATATCGTTTTCTGGACGATCATGAAGGGTCTGAACAAGTTACTATAACATCTTTGTGCGTTGTGACGCCTTTCGCTCTATGCTAGATGGAACTTTTATGGAACCTGAATGTGAAACCGAGTTGCAACACAAAAATTTCCTTGGTTTGTTTACCACATTATCCCCGAAACTTTTATAAACGTTTTCAAGGAATGATCGAATGATGACTTTTGATCGCGTTGATCGATTTTGAGAAAATTTGCCCATATTCTGTGAGGCAATCAATTTTCTCTATTTTTACTGAAATAGCTGTATCTCTCTTCCTAGTGCCCGCAAAATGTTCGAAACTCTCTGGATGAAGAGTCTTTAAGTTTATCTAGCTTGTGTAAGAGTTTTGTGAAAAAATATCAACTATGAGAGAAATGGCATTCTGTCAAAGTTTGAAGTGTGAGAGAAATGGCATTCTGTTAAAGTTGGAAGTTTGAGAGAAATGGCATTCTGTCTAAGTTGGAAGTTTATGCGTTGCTTGCGAT